>NC_053390.1:785924542-786224542 GCF_905171765.1 Bufo bufo | reverse complement strand
CTAAACTTTTGGGCTTTTAGGTAGAACTTTTTTCTAATACACAGTAGGTCGTGCACAGAGGGTTTGTCTAGTTGCTGTACTTGTAAGCTTGCCGGCAAAAAAGACCAAGAAAACTAAGTGGCATACAAAAACTTTATGAGACACATTTTCACTTGCCTTGACAGTTTACAAAAAGCCTAGCAAGCTTTGTTAGATTTGGTGAAATTTACTCCACTTTAGTTAACTCATGAATTTATGCGTTCTACAACACTATTGATATGCTGCCATACACATTAGATCTATGTCGGCCAAGCCCGCCTTTTTGGGTTTTCTCTCCCAACAGCTGATTTTAGGTGTGAAAAGGATTGTGCTCGTTGGATTTTGGCATCCAAACTTTTTGTTCTTGGGGAAGTGTCTGGCAGCAGCTTTCTCCCTCCCATTGATGATGTAAGCATTCTTGGCCGAGCCTTGCATGCATGTGTACGAAGAATTGGAAGAGATAGCTGACGGCCAAACAAGTTTTTAGCCGACAGTTATCTCATGTGTGTGGCCAGCTTTAAATATACATGCAGGAAAAATAAGATAAAAAATGCTGCTCTCAGGACAAGGATCTTTTGGGCTCTGAAAACCAGTTAAGAAGACAACTCCATTTGGAGGTGACTTTGGAGCCAATCACTTGTTATTAGGGTCTACTTCACAAACAGCCTATTATTTTAGGCCCCGTTCACATTTCTGTTTTTTACTGATGTGCGCTGTCAGCATAAAAAACTACGGAGACATGCACTACTTTGGTCTAAGATGTGGACCAAACATGCCCATTGAAGTCTAAGGGTCTGTGAAATCAATGTGCATCCTCTAGATTAGGAGCTGCTCCCCTCTGGCTAATAAAACAAAGCCCCAGTTGGTGGGTTCCCTATAGTTCATCTACATTCCCAATTCATTCAAGCACTTACATTTAGGGGGGGAAAAAGTATAGACACCCCTTAAAGGAAATGTGTCATCAGAAAATGACCTCCTGCTTAAAACAGATTTTTATTTTAAATTTTTTTTTTAGAATATTTACATAGTAACATAGTAACATAGTACATAAGGCCGAAAAAAGACATTTGTCCATCCAGTTCGGCCTGTTATCCTGCAAGTTGATCCAGAGGAAGGCAAAAAACCCTGTGAGGTAGAAGCCAATTTTCTCCACTTTAGGGGAATAAAAAATTCCTTCCCGACTCCAATCAGGCAATCAGAATAACTCCCTGGATCAACGACCCCTCTCTAGTAGCTATAGCCTGTAATATTATTAAGCTCCAGAAATACGTCCAGGCCCCTCTTGAATTCCTTTATTGTACTCACCATCACCACCTCCTCAGGCAGAGAGCTCCATAGTCTCACTGCTCTTACCGTAAAGAATCTGGTGGTTATTTTTAATTTTCCATGTCAATATCTATATTTGACTAAAAACCACATGACCTGCAGTTTTCGCACTGGCCACTAATAGGCGCCACTTCTTGGTCTGTACAGATCACTTTACTGCTGTTATCGCCTTATCATTGCAGCCTCATTATATCACCTCTGGGTACAGACAACACAGGATCCACCATTCACAATAGATGATATCACAGCTTATCAGCTACCTCCTGACCTCTGCACAGGTCACAGAGCATGCCCAGAAAACGCTCCCATAGAAGTCAATGAAGACTCCTCCTGACCATTGTGTCTATGGACCATGGGGCTGCCGTAAAGCAATTTTATTTTTTTCAATAGTCTGTAAATGCTGTTATGAACATCTCAGGCAGCCCCCATGATCATGCTCAGGAAATAGAATAAAGAATTCTGCAATCAGAAAATCCGTGTTAGTATTTGGTTTTAACTGGCAGATAAAAATTTAGGTGACACATTTCCTTTAAAGCTGGGTTAATCTGCTTGTGATCACTTTATATTAAATGTAATGTAATGTAATGTAATGTTACTCAATAACTAATGAAAATGTCTATTTTTTTTAAAGGTCCTGGTTGTATGGGATAAAATGGAATCAAAATTAAGAAACTACAGAGTTTTTGAAAAGGTTTGTTGACTTTTTTACATTTTCAGAGAAGAAAATACATGTTTTCTCAATAAAGTTTATAATTGAATTTAACAACTAGGAACAACTAAACAGTAGAAAAAAACAGGGAAAGAGTCGGGGAAAAAAGTTGGGAGGGTGTAAGAAAAGAGGAATATCCATAGCAGTCCAGATAATACACCAAATCAGGACAGAAGTTATCACTTACCAGTAAGTACAAGGACAGGAATAATAGCATTCAGCAAGTATAGGTCTAGGAAGGGTACGTAAGTCCAGAATATCGACAAAGCAACAATTGTAAAACCAAAGGTCCAACCTTAAGAAAAAAGGGAACCAGAACCAATTGAATTTGAAATCTGTAAAAGACTAGGTGTAGTCTGCGCTATCAAGTGCCCCGGGACTGGAGAGGTCTCCAAAGATCACAGTCCAACAGAGGGTCATGGCATGCTATGACTAAGATCTTATGATCAAAACGCTTAAGCAAAGGTATTATTGAGGCTGTATCCATGTTGATGTTTTGAAATAAAGTATAGAAGTTTTTATACCACTCATAGGAGTGCTGGATATTCCTTTCTTCATGTCTGAAACTCTCTGTTGAGGTCTACACATCCAACTGCTCTGCCTCATAATTATTATGACATAATATGATATTAATGTATGTCTCTGTTCTCTTGACTAATGTTATTGTGATATATATATATATATATATATATATATATATATATACTCTCTCATTATAGGACTCCAGCGTTTACCTCGAGTCAGAAAACTTATTTACAGACCTTGCTACTTTGGTTGAACACTACTACGGGAATACATTGCCCAGTCATGACAGACTAGTTCTTAAATATGCCTATGGTAGCCCAAGTATCTCCAGGTGACAAAATTGGAGAATGCTAGATACAACCTTGGATGTATCATAATGACATTAAAGTCTATGGACATGCTTTGGGATTCACTAAGGCACGTGGAAGGACACCTCATAGTGCATGGGTACCAGCAGGATCCCCTGTCCAGCTTCAAGGAGTACAGGTGGTCAATGACTTAACTGTGAACGTATGTTCCTAAGGCGTTTGATTCGACCTAATAATAGCAACTCCTTGCTGTGTATGTGTTACATCCTTCCTGTGGGAATTAAAGACAAGTACAAGTAATGGAGGAATCCATAAAGAGGATTCTGAAAAGATGATGTCCGCTCCGAAGACATGAAGAAGTGATAAATGTGTAATGGGTTATAGACAGTCAACTAATATTCATTATATATATACTGCCTCTATGCAATCAAGTCATTCATTTTGCCAGTGAACACGTTTTCATAAGAAAACAGGATTCATGGAGAATACCTGGAAGATTTCGCCCTAATATATTGGTTCTATAAGTCAGTCCTGAAATGCGTGAGGATATTTTGTGGATGTTTTCAAGAATCAGTTACATTGGTGAAAACTAAAAGACTATGTTACTATCGTTACTATTGCTCCAACAATGCACATTAACAAAATGGTGCCGGTAATTTGGGTTAAAAAAAATCCCGCCGTTTTGTGCATACAGCTATTTTACTGTGTCCCCATGGTTACAGACTACAAACAAGTCCTGGGTGTAGTCTGATCCTGCAGACGTGTGTTACTGTTTTGCATCTGTGGAGTATCGCATGATCACAGGGTCAGATTATACACAGAGTTTGTAATCATGGAGACATATAGGTTGGGCCAGAAGCTGTGAATACAAAACTGTTGTATTTTAACTTTTTTAACCAAGATTATTTTCCCCCTTTTTTTATAAGTGCATTTGAGAAAATAAAATGGTTGCAATAGTGTGCATATCCTTCAATAAATGTATCCTATTTTATAAATAAAGTGTTTTGCATTGACATCTAAAATAATAACTATTTTAAAGGGTTTGTCCAGCCTTTTGCTTAATGAAAAAGATTGTGCATTCTTCAGAAATCCTAGGTGTCTGCTCTTTGCCTTCTGTATCGCCTGGGACTGTTTGATGCACACGTATAAGGAAACTGGTGAGGCAGAGGGGCCCATACTAAGCTTTGCTAAGCCCAAGCATAGGCCATCCCTTAGTAAAGGCTGGACAACTTCTAAAAAAGCATAGCATCCATTATAGTCCATACACAACCCTACACAAAGACGACAGATTCTATTGCAACATATAGGTCAGTGGTGGCAAACCATTTAGAGTCCGAGTGCCTAAGCTGCGACCCAAAACCCACTTATTTATCGCAAAGTGCCAACACGGCAAATTACCCTGAATACTACAGTCCAATATAGTACATCTTCCATGTACTTTATCATTTAGCTATAACAGCCTGCCTACATTCACTGCGCTACCTGTGTCGTTCATAGTGCGTCCTGCGCTGATAAATGGCAGGAAAAGTCTAAGGCATATTGGTACACCATAGACTTTTTCCAGGGCGTGCATGCCCACAGAGAGGGCTCTGAGTGCCGCCTCTGGCACGCTTGCCATAGGTTCGCCACCACTGATATAGGTTATGTAATTTGGCATATAAACAGTATGTCCTGAAAGTGTTACAGAATATAGATTGGGGTATTTTTTACCGATCCACTTACTTTTTACTTTACTTACCTAGATTTGCAATAGCTACACACGTTCTTCACATGACACAGGGATGTTCGAAGGTTGATAATAGTTGTATTACTAAGGTATATTGTACACTACAGAAAGATGACCTGTGTTGATGTATGTTTTGTGTAAATTATGTAATGTTCTACTATTTTAAATTTAAAATATTTCACATGCTAATTTGTGTTGTCTTGGAGTTGTTTTTAAATAGCCTATATGATTTTCTTATATTAAACCATTTTCTGTATTTTCTTATGTGTAGTGTATAAAAGTGGTGGTTTACACCACACACCAACAGGGTACAATACACGTTCTTCTGCAACAATAACCGCTGTCTGGGTGTAAGGCCTCATGCACACGACAGTATTTTTTCATGGTCCGCAAAACTGGGTTCCGTTGGTCCGTGATCCGTGACCGTTTTTTCTTCCGTGGGTCTTCCTTGATTTTTGGAGGATCCACGGACATGAAAAGTGAAAAAAAAAAACTAAGTCAAGTTTGCATTGAAAATTATAGGAAAAACGGACACGGATCACGGACGCGGATGACTATCTTGTGTGCATCCGTGATTTTTCATGGACCCATTGACTTGAATGGGTCCGCAAACCGTTGACCGTGAAAAAAATAGGACAGGTTATATTTTTTTGACGGGCAGGAAACACGGGTCACGTGCGCGGGTGACAAAACGGTGCAGTAGCCGAGTTTTCAACGGACCCATTGAAAGTCAATGGGACCGCAGAAAAACACGTTAAACGGGACAACGGCTACGGGTGCACACAACGGTCGTGTGCATGAGGCCTTATCAGCACTGGATAAGACCAAAAGATTTTTTTTTTAAATACTGCAGTTTTCACACTGGCCACCAAAGCAATGGATTGACACATCCTGTTTTCTGCAGCTCATTTGCAAGCTTTGCTGTACAGACTGGGACTGAGTAAGCAGAGTCATCTGATCATTAGAGGGTGGGCCAATTAATGACAACTCTATTGTACTTCTGGAGGCTTTGGTAAGACAGGATAGTAACACTAGATACTATATATACAGATTAGGCTCTCTAGGCATCTTCCCTGTCACAATCCGGTCACCCATTACCTCCCAATTATTTCAGCTGACATAAAGCACAGATACTCTGCCACACTGTCTATATAGACAGAACAGGGAGGAATTATGTATCCACAGTGTGTCTGTTACAAAAATAACAAATATACAAATAAAAATATTTGTCTTCTATATACTCACATCTAATTACTGAAGATAAAATCAAATGCATGAGACATTCCCTTTAAATAATTTTGAAAAAACTCTGTGGAGCTATCTATGCATCCTGTCCCTATTGCAAACTCAATGTTGGGTAAAGTATCATGGCCGTTAATGTAATACAGCAAAGCCATCCATACACAAGCTATCTCTCCTGCCTATCTCATGCACATAAACGTATGTATATTTAGTGGGGAGAGGGGAGAAAGACACTTCTGGCAGACCCTTATCTCAGAGGAGAACAAAAGAATTTGGTGAAAATATTCATTTTGCCGGATCCTTCTCTCCCTCAACCTCATCTTTCCATCGGTTTTGGTTGATGAAAGACTAATGTGTATGGGGCCCTTAATACTCAATAGAAGACAGAAGCCCTTTTCCGAGCCAAACCATGTACCCGCTCGCCTCTTCGTGTGGACTCTCTCAAAGGGGCGTAGCTAAAAGCTCATGGGCCTGATATAAGATGTCATACAGAGCTCCCAGAAACTATTGAAAGAACTGATAACTTTTTGACTCAAAATGACTAATTTTGTCTTTAACGTGGCCTTAAAAATACCTACAGCAGTAGTATCCAACCTGCGGCTCCCCAGCCATTACAAAACTATGCCTTCCAGCATGCCCAGCATCCATGAGACCGAGATCACATCAGAGTAGCATGCCATGTATAATGGAGGATGGCTTCTGTCAAGTGAGTCACTGCAACAGGCCATTTACTCATATAAGGAAATGCTTTATAATCACTAGTGTGGGGATTCGCTCTGGTAGGCAGGTTAGAGGACGCAGTATAGAGGCAATCACAAAGTCTTTAATTTAAACAGTTCGGTGTTTATTCACACAGAAGGCAAAACAAAATAACAGTTCACAGTCTTGGTGTTTGTTCACACCATGGAAAGTCCACAGAACACAAACATTCACCTTGTTAGCAGTTTTTCATCAGCGGTCCCCAGCAGGCTTTAGGGGCCCGTTTTCCAGCATGCGGCTCTCAGCCCTTTTGCACGGCACACATCTTCAGATCCAAAAACCAGAGACTCCACAGCTTCACTGTGAGATGGAGGATAATCCACACCACCTGATTAATGCTGACTGCTTTTTATAAGCCTCCCAAGACCCGGTCTGAATGTGGGGAGTAGCCACCCACCCAGCACTTTGGCTACTCCCAGTAAAAGCCGCCCCGGATCGGCTTTACAGCCATACTAAACAGCTGAAGTGTCAGACTGCAAAGCAATAATGACACTTCAGGAAAAAAGGCCAGGAACCTCAGTGAAACGTACCGACCATAAATTATGGCCCCTTGTTCCTTCCTACACTAGTAATCAATTTTGGACTGGGCTGTCTAGGGCCCACCAGTAAAATTTATTTTGGGGGCCCACCGTACGGATACATTTAAATATTAACTGCTCACACAGCAGCAAGATGCTACCAGATGATTGAATATAGGGGGCCCTACAGCAACTTTGACAAGGTAGGTCCTGGGGAGAAGAAGACATTGGCAGCTTTGCTCTATGCCAAGAAGTCATCTCTGTTCTGATCGTGTCTATAATAATAAACTGGTTGAGGTGCTGTACACTGAATATATGTATGTAGTGTAGTAATTCTACTGTGTTATGTTCCACTTGTGCAGAGGATGGGAGACTAGGGGCCCACCGGGGGATTCACCTGTACCCCTGTGGGCCAGTCCGAGCCTGCTAGTAATCATTGCCAGCATTTATTATGGAGGCTGGGTCAAATGATATGTATTATCAGCAATACACAGAAGGTATGGAGTGGAATTTCCACTGCGGATGTTTTGAGGACTTTAGGCTACCTGCACACGTCAAATCTCACACCACATGTGAGACTGAGCGTGTATCTGCATCTCCATCAGACAGCGTTCCCGAGCAGTAGCAGAATATACTGCAAAAGACGCACACTGGATTACGGTATCTAACACCTGGGGGACATAGGAGCTGTCACTTCGGAGGGGCATTCTCCCCCCCCCCTTCCCCTATATACCATATGTTCATCAACTGTATAGTCCGGTATTATTCCATATCATCTGCTGCTAAATACTAAAGGACTGTCAGTATTAGGGCCGGTTCACACAAATTCACAGATTTTGAAAAACACGCTTAAAATATCAGCGCGAAATCCACGTGTTTTTTTTTTTTTTGCGCGTAAATACACGTGTGGTGCTTGATGCGGTTTTTTGAGGCGTCTTTTTTTAACCAAAGGGTGTCCACTTCAATACAAAGCTAAATTTTTAGCTTGAAGTATTTGGAGCAGATTTGTGCAGGAAACAAACAAA
Source organism: Bufo bufo (assembly GCF_905171765.1). Lineage (NCBI taxonomy): Eukaryota > Metazoa > Chordata > Amphibia > Anura > Bufonidae > Bufo > Bufo bufo. The sequence goes on along the minus strand of NC_053390.1, from coordinate 786,216,386 downwards.
AAACACATGGACTTTCATGGAGCTGTTTTTTTCTGCTTTCCATTCATTTCAATGGGAGATTCAGATCAAAACACATCTGAGCCCGCCTACCAAGCGTCAAGGTGGTCTCAGGTCAGGCGGGTCCTACGCTAAACCTACCTAAGCCATTGGGCTTCTATGTTCATGAACGCAGATGCCGCACAAGCAACCAATGGGAGGAGGAGTAAGCACACCTATATGTACCACCTAATCAAGGCGCTCTATTGGATAGGAAGGGCAAAAGTGCAGAGGAGTGCTACTCCCAAGATAAAATAGGTGCGCATTCACACTTAAAGGTGCCACTCCCTCAAGCAAATACTACATAGACAAAAAAATCACAGAAAAAACTAAGATAAAAACATCCTGCACGGTATGATAAACAAATCTGAGGATGTCACTGGCCATATTATTGAAGAAAATCACAGAAATAAGATAATAATGCACTTTGTCCATATATAATGCTTCCATCTACTTTACTAAGTGCATTATTATCTTATTTCTGTGATTTTCTTCAATAATATGGCCAGTGACATCCTCAGATTTGTATATCATACCGTGCAGGATGTTTTTATCTTAGTTTTTTCTGTGATTTTATTTGTCAATGGGAGATTCAGCCCTGCTTCTGCCCCCAACATAGGGCACGCTACTTCTTTTTTACATGCTTTTTTACACGTGTAAAAAAAGAAGCAAGTGGTGCTTCTCATTGAGATAAATGGGAGGCTGTTTTGAAGCGTTTTTGGAGCCGATTTTGGGACAGAAACGCTCCAAAATCAGTGCCAAAAAACTCAGTGTGAACTGGCCTTTATACTCTTACATTGAACTATCAGGAATGTGATACAATGCCTCATCATTGATCTACTTGCCTATAAATATTTGAAGCGGTGGGAGTATCCCCCTAAGTCTTGGTATCTGGAGGAACTACCAATATATTAATTATTGGGGATACTGGAGCATCTCCAGTAAGGCATCTGTGTGTTGGTTGGGAGACAATTGTCTATTGGGACAGTCGGCATCCATTTTGTGAGCTCCTAATATCAGACCACCCACCTGGGACTGCTTATCTGTGGAGCATTTCTTTGTCTGGTTTATGTCTAGCATCAATTTGAACTATGTTTATAATGTGTCCGCCATGTTTATTATATGTCTATTGTGGTGGCATCGTCCCCTGAGGACCACTTCAATGGGGAAAACATGCTGGGACACCTGGAGGGGGAGCTTTACTCTTCCGCAACTCCTTCCTTAGAGGATGTTATCTTGCGGACCAGTGTAGAGCCCCCTAACAGGATCCTTTTGTATTATACAGTGGGGCAAAAAAGTATTTAGTCAGCCACCAATTGTGCAAGTTCTCCCACTTAAAAAGATGAGAGAGGCCTGTAATTTTCATAATAGGTATACCTCAAGTATGAAAGACAGATTGAGAAAAAATAAATCCAGAAAATCACATTGTCTGATTTTTTTAAGAATTTATTTGCAAATTATGGTGAAAAATAAGTATTTGGTCAATAACAAAAGTTCATCTCAATACTTTGTTATATACCCTTTGTTGGCAATGACAGAGGTCAAACATTTTCTGTAAGTCTTCACAAGGTTTTCACACACTGTTGCTGGTATTTTGGCCCATTCCTCCATGCAGATCTCCTCTAGAGCAGTGATGTTTTGGGGCTGTCGCTGGGCAACACAGACTTTCAACTCCCTCCAAAGGTTTTCTATGATTTGAGATCTGGAGACTGGCTAGGCCACTCCAGGACCTTGAAATGCTTCTTACGAAGCCACTCCTTCGTTGCCCGGGTGGTGTGTTTGGGATCATTGGCATGCTGAAAGACCCAGCCACATTTCATCTTCAATGCCCTTGCTGATGAAAGGAGGCTTTCACTCAAAATCTCACGATACATGGCCCCATTCATTCTTTCCTTTACACGGATCAGTCATCCTGGTCCCTTTGCAGAAAAACAGCCCTAAAGCATGATGTTTCCACCCCCATGCTTCACAAAACGCATGGTGTTCTTTGGATGCAACTCAGCATTCTTTCTCCTCCAAACACGACGAGTTGAGTTTTTACCAAAAGGTTCTACTTTGGTTTCATTTGACCATATGACATTCTCCCAATCCTCTTCTGGATCATCCATAAGCTCTCTAGCCCGGACATGTACTGGCTTAAGCAGGGGAACACGTCTGGCAATGCATGATTTGAGTCCCTGGCGGTGTAGTGTGTTACTGATGGTAGCCTTTGTTACTTTGATCCCAGCTCTCTGCAGGTCATTCACTAGGTTCCCCCGTGTGGTTCTCGGATTTTTGGTCACCGCTCTTGTGATCATTTTGACCCCACGGGGTGAGATCTTGCGTGGAGCCCCAGATCGAGGGAGATTATCAGTGGTCTTGTATGTCTTCCATTTTCTAATAATTGCTCCCACAGTTGATTTCTTCACACCAAGCTGCTTGCCTATTGCAGATTCAGTCTTCCCAGCCTGGTGCAGGTCTACAATTTTGTTTCTGGTGTCCTTCAACAGCTCTTTGGTCTTGGCCATAGTGGAGTTTGGAGTGTGACTGTTTGAGGTTGTAGACAGGTGTCTTTTATACTGATAACAAGTTCAAACAGGTGCCATTAATACAGGTAACGAGTGGAGGACAGAGGAGCCTCTTAAAGAAGAAGTTACAGGTCTGTGAGAGCCAGAAATCTTGCTTGTTTGTAGGTGACCAAATACTTATTTTACCGAGGAATTTACCAATTAATTCATTAGAAATCCTACAATGTGATTTCCTGTATTCTTTCCCCCCATTCTGTCTCTCATAGTTGAAGTGTACCTATGATGAAAATTACAGGCCTCTCTCATCTTTTTAAGTAGGAGAACTTGCACAATTGGTGGCTGACTAAATACTTTTTTGCCCCACTGTAAGTCTGCGCCTTATGTTGGGGATTATGGGTTATATTTATGTCCTGTGTTTGTGTATGGTCAATAACACAAGTAACACATGCAGTTTTTGGCATGGATTTGGTGCAGAAATACACAGAAATGCACATGAAAAACCTTACGGATTTTCTGTTTTCAAACCCGCACCCATGTGCAGGCAGCCTTACTGTGGATTTTACCTTGTGCATTGCAAAGGGTGAAATCCGCAGCATAAATTAACATGCTTCAGATTTAAAGTCTGTACTGCTGGTCAATTTACTCTGGAGATTTCTTTTGCTGTGTGTGGATGAGGTTTTTTTAAAATGTTCTTCACTTGACTGGTGTTGTAAAACTCTGCGTATTCGGTGCATGCAAAACTGGGGTAGCAAATCTGCAGCAATTGCACCACATGTGAACATACCCTTAGGTGCTGATATGTGTGTAACAATTCTGCATCATTTTACAGTACCGGCAATGTGGATATGATTTTTAATAAATCTCATCTTCAATCTGTAAAAAAAATCTACTGCGTAAACTGACCTGCCTTGTGGACCTCAACCTTAAATCTTTAGCGTGACAATTTCCACTACGGATTCCACCCTTTGCAACGTAGACGGTAAAATCTAAATGTCATTCATGTGGATTTTGCCGTGCATGCATTGTGGATTTTTTTGAGGATCCTCAGCCAAAATAGTTTACATCCCATGTGGCTGGACCCTGAGCTCTTGCACACTTCAGTGCCAAGTTCATAGACCCTATAAGATGGCACATAGAGTTCCCATTCACCTGTATTAAAGTGCACGGGGCACGGCAGTTGCACATATGAACATGGCACCAACACAGTTGACTTCAGCTGCCAAGTGCACATGTAACAGGTCAGCCGGTGTCATAGGTACAAATCTGCTGACAGATGCCCTTTAAACATGTTTTTTCTGATAGATATACACTCACCTAAAGAATTATTAGGAACACCATACTAATACGGTGTTGGACCCCCTTTTGCATTCAGAACTGCCTTAATTCTACGTGGCATTGATTCAACAAGGTGCTGATAGCATTCTTTAGAAATGTTGGCCCATATTGATAGGATAGCATCTTGCAGTTGATGGAGATTTGAGGGATGCACATCCAGGGCACGAAGCTCCCGTTCCACCACATCCCAAAGATGCTCTATTGGGTTGAGATCTGGTGACTCTGGGGGCCATTTTAGTACAGTGAACTCATTGTCATGTTCAAGAAACCAATTTGAAATGATTGGAGCTTTGTGACATGATGCATTATCCTGCTGGAAGTAGCCATCAGAGGATGGATACATGTTCTCATTCTGTTTACGCCAAATTCGGACTCTACCATTTGAATGTCTCAACAGAAATCGAGACTCATCAGACCAGGCAACATTTTTCTTCAACAGTCCAATTTTGGTGAGCTCGTGCAAATTGTAGCCTCTTTTTCCTATTTGTAGTGGAGATGAGTGGTACCCGGTGGGGTCTTCTGCTGTTGTAGCCCATCCGCCTCAAGGTTGTGCGTGTTGTGGCTTCACAAATGCTTTGCTGCATACCTCGGTTGTAACGAGTGGTTATTTCAGTCAACGTTGCTCTTCTATCAGCTTGAATCAGTCGGCCCATTCTCCTCTGACCTCTAGCATCCACAAGGCATTTTTGCCCACAGGACTGCCGCATACTGGATGTTTTTCCCTTTTCACACCATTCTTTGTAAACCCTAGAAATGGTTGTGCGTGAAAATCCCAGTAACTGAGCAGATTGTGAAATACTCAGACCGGCCCGTCTGGCACCAACAACCATGCCACGCTCAAAATTGCTTAAATCACCTTTCTTTCCAATTCTGACATTCAGTTTGGAGTTCAGGAGATTGTCTTGACCAGGAGCACCCCCCTAAATGCATTGAAGCAACTGCCATGTGATTGGTTGACTAGATAATTGCATTAATGAGAAATAGAACAGGTGTTCCTAATAATTCTTTAGGTGAGTGTATATGGAATAAGTGAAAAAATTTTCTCTGTGCCTGCATATAAAATCAGGAGCACAAAAGAGTTACACTCATATTATGCTACAAGCACCATATTTTAAGCTCATAACGCAGTCATGTGAATGAAGTTGGAGGCTTAGTTCAGACACAGCTTATTTTACTTGTTTGATTCATTACCAAAAATACACAGAAGTCTGGCAGATTTTGTTTGTAAAGGCAGCCAAATCCTGTATTTGTACCAGTGTAGTGCACGGCTTTCACTGCAGATTTTGTCTGCAGTATGTAAAGTCTTAGGGTAAATTCCAGTTGAATACATTACGGTTGTCTAGAGACCTCTAGTGGAGAAAATAAATATTGCAAGACAAGAAAATTCATTTTTCTTTTTAAATGATGTTACATTTCTGAAGAAAAAAAGACATACATATTATAACTTTGATATCTTAACTAGATAACAAAAATCATATTTGCAGACCTGCCTGATGATTACGATGCCTGATTCTGTGTTCTGAAAAAACGTACAAATGTGATTTTTCTGGTTAGCCAGTATGTCCAACTTAGGTTCTTTATGTGGGCAGACACTCAGGTCGAGGATAAGGTCTCACCGTCTTCCATAAAGGAAAATGGTTTTAATTAACTAATGTAAGCGATATCTGTTGGAATGAAATTAGTGAACACTAGATCGATTTAGATCTAACAGAAAACTGTTACGTGTATGATCAGTTTAACTTCTTCCCCATGTCTGCCATACATGTCGGGTTCTTTAAAGATGGCGTCCACTTCGGAGCAAGCGGCATAGCCACTAGGCTCCTGCTGTTTCATCCAGCAGACATCCGCGGCTAATGTCCAACTGCTGACATTTAACCCCTCAGATGGCGAGGTTATATGTGACCACTGAGTCTGAGAGGGCTAAAACTTGGAAGTGCTTGTTTTCGGGGAAAGTGTTCTATGCTGGTAATGAGCCTGAGCCTGTACTATTACAGGTCAGGCTCATTACCTGTATATTACAGGTCAGGCCAGCAGGTGGCAGCACTGAACTGTAATATACCTATTCCTAGAATGGAGCAAATTCCATTATTCTATACACCGTGTTCCAAATGATATTTTTCTCATCTGATTTTCCTGAATGTTCAATGCAAATGACAGTATAATTTGCAAGTCATCAACAGTTATAATAAATAATAGAGTAAATCAAATTTTGTTGCACAAACCTCCCAATGATAACAGTATTTTTTTCTGAAATTAAAAAACTCAAAATGCACTGTTTCAAATTATTATGCACAAAAGAGTTTCAAAACATTTTATAGGTTGTAAAGAACTGAAAATGGTCTTTTGTTGAATTTGCAGCATTAAGAGGTCACATTTGCTGAAATCAAAAGTTATTTCACTCAAAAACAGAGGTCTCAGGGCTCTTTCACACGAGCGGATCCCGTGCGTGGAGTCCGCTGCGTGAAAGAGAGCCAAGCCGCGCTCCGGACAGCAGAGACACGGAGCAGTAACATGACTGATAACGCTCTTTGCCTCTCTGTGATCATTTTACTACAAAATCATGGTGACAACTTTATCTCACTGTGATTTTGTAGTAAAAAGGTCACAGAGAGGCACGGAGCGTTATCAGTCATGTTACTGCTCCGTGTCTCTGCTGTCCGGAGCGCGGCTTGGCTCTCATTCACACAGCAGATTACCCGCACGGCATCCGCTCGTGTGAAAGAGCCCTTAACCAGATGAATTTATCTGGCAGAAACCCGTCTGTGCTCTAAATCAGCCACAAATCTCTTCACAGTACGATGATCACGCTTAAGTTTTCGTGAAATGTCTAATGTTTTCATACCCTGCCCAAGGCATTTCATTATTTGATGCTTTTCGGCAGCAGAGAGATCCTTTTTCTTTCCCATATTGCATGAAACCTGTGGCCTGCTTAAAGGAGTTATCCAAGACTACAAAAATGTCCCCCATATGCCAGGCCGCTTACAATGAATATACTTACCTGGCTCCCGCACTGCCGCTTTTCCCCGTGCGCAGATGAAAACATCCGATGTCGGGGGGGGGGGGGGGGGGCGGGGACGGTGACGAGCCTCCCATGTTTTCATCCGTGCGCGGGGAGAAGCTGCAGCGCCGTTTGGGGACCAGGAGCAGCGTGGGGAGCAGGGAGCTAGGTAAGTATATTCATTGTGAGGGGCCCGGCGTATGGGGGACATTTTTATAGTCTTGGATAACCCCTTTAATAATGTAGAACGTTCTTCTTAGGCTGGGTTCACACGAGCGTGTCCGGATTAGTTCCGGATGCGTCCCGGTGTGTTGCGGCAAACCCGCGCGAGTAGGAATGCAATTGCAGTCAGTTTTGACTGCGATTGCGTTCCGATGTTCAGTTTTTATCGTGCGTGTGCAATGTGTTTTGCACGCGCGTGATAAAAAACCGACTGTGGTACCCAGACCCGAACTTCTTCACAGAAGTTCAGGTTTGGGTTCGGTGTTCTGTAGATGTTATTATTTTCCCTTATAACATGGTTATAAGGGAAAATAATAGCATTCTGAAAACAGAATGCATAGTAAGTGATCAGTTGAGGGTTAAAAAAAATAAAAAAAAATTAACTCACCTTCTCCGTTTGTTCGCGTAAGTCCCGGTCTCTTCTTTACTTCTCAAAAGATGACCTATGGGCTAAAGGACCTTTGGTGACGTCAGATCACATGCTCCAATCACAGGGTCCATCACCGCGGTGATGGACCCTGTGATTGGAGCATGTGATCTGACGTCACCAAAGGTCCTTTAGCCCATAGGTCATCTTTTTAAAGAACTAAAGACCGGGAGAACTACGCGAACAAGAGGACAAGGTGAGTTAATTTTTTTTATTTTTTAACCCTCAATTGATCACTTACTATGCATTCTGTATTCAGAATGCTATTATTTTCCCTTATAACCATGTTATAAGGGAAAATAATACAGTGTATAGACAGTCACCTAGCAACCGTGCGTGAAAATCGCACCGCATCCGCACTTGCTTGCGGATGCATGCGATTTTCACGCAACCCCATTCACTTCTATGGGGCCTGCGTTGCGTGAAAAACGCAGAATATAGAGCATGCTGCGATTTTCACGCAACGCATAAGTGATGCGTGAAAATCATCGCTCATCTGAACAGCCCCATTGAAATGAATGGGTCCAGATTCAGTGCGGGTGCAATGCGTTCACCTACCGCATTGCACCCGCGCGGAAATCTCGCCCGTGTGAACGCAGCCTTAAGTAGTTTTCCATTAATTGGGCTCACCTGGCAAACTAATCATCACAGGTGTTTGAGATTGATTTCAGGGATCCAAAGAGCCCTGAGACACACTACCATCCATGAATTTAGCTGAAAACAAAAAGGTTGCATCTTTATGACACTTAAATTCAATTTGCATAATAATTTGGAACACGGTGTACAAATTGCAGTCTGATGATTGCAAGTTGGAGTCCAAAGTTTGCAAAAATATTTAAAAAATATAAAAATTCAAATCACAACCATTTCCCCAAAATCAAAATAATATTTTTTTTTAAATAACATCAAACTCGTTGCGAAAGTGCCCATGCTATTAAAATATTTAAAAAAATATAAATATATGGCCAATTCGCCATTTTTCATCACTGTACTTCCCCAAAAAATGAAAAAAAAGTGATCAAGAAGTCATACACCCCCCAAAATTCTCCAAAGACATAACCATAAAAAAGTTATGGGGGTCAGAATATGGCGATCATTAGAAAAAAATGTATTACATTTTTTTTTCAGCATTAAAACACTTTAAAGAGCTGATCAACAAGGTTGGAGAGGTGGCCCCGCCGATCTGATATTGAGCACAAGAAAAACAGCTGACCCTTTTAACAAGGCAGATTGACAAAACGTTGCTGTCTATATTAGTTTAATTAGAGCCCACTGCGACCTTTTGGCCACATGGTACTCGACCGCACTGTGGCCATGTGGCAACCGCAACATGACCGCACCGTGTGATCGTACCCTATGGGCTGTTTCACACGAGTGAGTCCATTGCGAGACTCGCGCTCCGTGAGTGAGCGTGATCCTCCGTTCTGGAGGATCCTTCCGGGAGCGCGCGGCATTATACTGATTTGTAATGATGTGTGCCTGTGCTTGACCTTATTTCCACAGGATCATAGAGACAGCTTTATGTCACCATGATCCTGTAGAAGTAAGGTCAAGCAGAGACACACAGCATTAAGCCTCTTGCACAGGGCCGTGTGTCCCCCGTGGCCGTATTGCGGACCGCATACGGCGGGTCCGCAATACACGGGGCACTGGCCATTTGCATTCCGCATCACGGATGCGTACCCATTCACTTGAGTGGGTCCGCAAATCCAGAGATGCAGTGCGGAAGCACGGATTGGAAGCCCACGTAAGCGCTATGGAGTGCTTTCGTGGGGTTCCGTTCCGCAAAAAATATAAAACTTGTCCTAACTTTTTGCGGAACGGGCGGATCACGGACCCCATTCAAGGACCGCAATTTGCGGTTCGCAGCCTGGGCACGGCCAGCACACGTTCGTATGCAAGAGACCTTATAAATCAGTATAATGCCGTGTGCTCTTGCAAGTCCAGGCGGACACACAGAGCTTGATTCCTGCAATGGACTCGCTCAAGTGAAACAGCCCTAAGAGCTTTCACCGATCTCATTCACAGTTGCTCACCATGAAATGTGAGTACACATTTTAGACCAATCTGCTATGAGCAGATGCAGAGGCAGCTCCTTAATTACTTATTCTGAAAGGACTCCACAGGAGCAAATGTATTATAAAGGCTTATCCCAATATTTAAAAAAATGTAAATCTGGAGTAATGGACACCATTATTTTAACTATATGACTGGAGCCAGAATGAAGCTGCAGAGAGCTATATTTTAATAGCTACATCACACTATGCAAAGAGTTATCTCCTAGAAAAAGAGAACCCTCTCGCTAGTGATGTCCTATAGGTGCAGGTCCCACCTCTGGGAATCGCTCCTATCTAAACAATGGGGCCCTAAAGTAAATGGAGAGCAAGCTGTGCATGCACGGCCACTCCTCCATTCACTGCTACTGGACTTCTGAAAACAACCAGCTGGCACGTGCAGCTAACTCTCCATTTACTGCTATGAGCCGTTCAAAATTAGCAGAGCATGCTTACTCAGCAATTTTCAGAAGTCCCATAGGAGTGAATGGAGAGGATGCCATGCATGTGTAGCATATTCTCCATTCATGGCTGGACCCTGTTCTTGAGATAGGAGCAGGTGCCAAAGGTGGGACCCACACCTATCGGAAATGTATTGCATATCTGATTGATATGGGACAACCCCTTTAAGGAGAGCTAGTACATCCCCTAAGCTGCTTATCTATTTCAAATTGGTATGAATGTTACTAATGATAAGAGGCAAGATTTACCAACATTCCCTGGAGTCTCTGAGGGCTGCGTTACATGATAGGATAATGGGGCAATCAATTGTCCCTTACTCCAACAATATAAAAGCTTTACTATATGACAGGAATTATTAATATGAGGCAAAGGTGCAGCGGACGAGACTTTGTGTAGCATCACCAGACTTGGGACAACGGGGATAGACTGGTTAGGTAAAGGACTTATCCCCCCCATTTTCACCCAGGCATTTCATGCTCAAATGCTCTCCTTTGCCCTGCTCTGAATCGCGCAGGCTTTTTTAGGAGATCCAGTGAATTACCAGGCTCTCCATGGGGAAAGCTAGGCGGAGGAGGAGATCTCGCAGTGTTGCCGTTGACATCACTGTAAAACGGCTAGGGCAGTGCTAAAGCCCACCCATCAGAGTCGGTGACATCACCGGGAACACTGCTAGGTGGAAGCCTCTGCCTAGTAGTGTTAAAAACATAAAAAAAACAGCCCTTGCCCTGCGTTGTACAGCTCAGGGCAAAGGAGAGCATTGGAACATGAAATGCTCCGATGCTCATATCAGGGGGGGCTGCCTGGGTGAAAATGGGCCTGCCATGTACGGCAGCTTATGAGGCCCAGCATGGGGGCTGGCGATCACAGGCAACTGTCAGTGTGAAACTCAATGCAGTACAATACAGCATGTACTGCACTGTACTGAAACAGGGATCAGACCCTCACAAGTTGAAGATCCATAGAGAGACTAAAATACAAAGTAAAAAAAAAAAAGTGGCTTATAAAAATAAGTAGATAAAAAACTCCAGTGACGTTATACTTGATTAGTGAATTTTAATCGTTATGCGGCTTAGACGCGACGTTTCGGCCAACAAGGCCTTTTTTCAAACTAAAGTACAAACATAGAAAAATATATACAGTGAGTAGCAGTTCAATACATCACAACGGACATGGTGTACAGTAGTTTGGTACGAGGCAAGAGGTATATAATTCAGATCCGTGGCAGAGTCTGCGGAGGTCCAAGCATTTCTAATACATGCGGTTGGTGGTATGTACATAAAATAAGGCAGTTGGTGTAACATGGCGGAGATCAATTACAGCCAAAAAAAGTACATTCATATGGAGGCCGAGGTCCACAGTAAATAAACAATGGGTTGCGTGCTTGCAGTGGAAAGGACGTGACTACAGCTGTCACGAAACAAAATACTGTATAATCATAGTTAAGGTAGCTTAGTAGGGACACCATAGAAGGGCTGGGGCAACAAGGACATTGAAGAAGGGGGAGGGGGAGCAGATCATGTATACCTTGTAGGGGTGAATAACGTAAATAAAGACATATGGACTATTGGCCTACTTGGTGCCGGTCTGTAGGAAGAGTAGAACATAAGATATCTGAGCGATGGCTGAAGCAGGAGGTGTGCTGTTGCACTGCAAGAGGAAGCCATCTGTGCCGGTCTGACCGGCGTCTTATGAAGCGTGTGCGCCAAATTGTAGCCATCATGTGCGCATGCGTCGGGCGTTTGCGTTCCACTATTCGTGTCAAGCCTCGATTTGAGGTCTGTAGTGTGGAGGACATATCGCCGGAGCTGTAGTCTCGCGAGACTACGCTGCATATCAGGCGGTGCAGAATGATCGGGATGGCAATAGTAGGGGAAGATACTAACGGAAACAAGAATAGGACATGTTCTATCTTTTGCGGAGCTGCAGACCTGAAGATCGGGGCCGCGCTCCGCAAATGCGGATGCTGACAGCACACTGTGCGCTGTCCGCATACATTCCGTCCCCATAGAAAATGAATGGGTCCGCACCCGTTCCGCAAAATTGCGGAACGAATGCGGACCCATTTGCGGACGTGTGAATGGAGCATAAGATAGATGAGACAGATGAGACATATTGTCCAGACAGTACAAGAAAGTCAAATAGTGTGCTAATGTAAAAATAAAGAAATTAAATAAAAAGTAAAGAACAAAAAGGAAAAAAACATGCAGGGGGAAAAAAGGAAATGGTAAAAGATATGGAAAAAGGGGTATCAAAAAAATTGGTGGTAGAATTTAAAAAATATGAAAATAATATGATAACAAAGGGGGATGGACACGAAAAAAAGGGAGAGAACAAAAAGGGGGGGAGTAGGTGAGAAGGAAAATTGAAACAAAATGAAAAAATAGAGGAAAATGAAGCACGGATAAATAGTGAAAAAAGGTTGAGGTAAAAAGGAAAAAAAGAAAAAATGGGGGAAAAAAAAAGAAGAAAACGAAGGCGGGGAACTAAAGGTGGCAATGAGGGAAGGGAAGAGGAATACAATGTAGATAAGAGTAAAAGGGAGGGATAGAGGTGATAGTGGAGTAGTACCCAAAGGATACAGGATCTATGGTGGCACCAGGATTACAGCCATTCTACGTTATCTGTAATAGAAAAGAACCAACTAGTATTAGGTGAAGGCAACACTTTCTGACAATAACTACAGCAAAACGGAATCACCAATGTATTAAGTGAGATTCTGGATCTCGTATCCTCTATTCATCCCCTTAGGTCCTAGGCTATCTAATCTATGTATCCAGAATGCCTCCCGACGCATGCGCACATGATGGCTACAATTTGGCGCGCACGCTTTATAAGACGCCGGTCAGACCGGCACAGATGGCTTCCTCTTGTAGTGCAACAGCACACCTCCTGCTTCAGCCATCGCTCAGATATCTCACGTTCTACTCTTCCTACAGAGCGGCACCAGGTAGGCCAATAGTCCATGGGTCTTTATTTACGACAAGGTATACATGATCTGCTCCCCCTATGTCCTTGTTGCCCCAGCCCTTCTATGGTGTCCCTACTAAGCTACCTTAACTATGATTATACAGTATTTTGTTTCGTGACAGCTGTAGTCACGTCCTTTCCACTGCAAGCACGCAACCCATTGTTTATTTACTGTGGACCTCGGCCTCCATATGAATGTAAATTCTTTGGCTGTAATTGATCTCCGCCATGTTACACCAACTGCCTTATTTTATGTACATACCACCAACCGCATGTATTAGAAATACTTGGACCTCCGCAGACTCTGCCACGGATCTGAATTATATACCTCTTGCCTCGTACCAAACTACTGCACACCATGTCCGTTCTGATGTATTGAACTGCTACTCACTGTACACTGCGTGCAGAATTATTAGGCAAATGAGTATTTTGACCACATCATCCTCTTTATGCATGTTGTCTTACTCCAAGCTGTATAGGCTCGAAAGCCTACTACCAATTAAGCATATTAGGTGATGTGCATCTCTGTAATTAGAAGGGGTGTGGTCTAATGACATCAACACCCTATATTAGGTGTGCATAATTATTAGGCAACTTCCTTTCCTTTGGCAAAATGGGTCAAAAGAAGGACTTGACAGGCTCAGAAAAGTCAAAAATAGTGAGATATCTTGCAGAGGGATGCAGCACTCTTAAAATTGCAAAGCTTCTGAAGCGTGATCATCGAACAATCAAGCGTTTCATTCAAAATAGTCAACAGGGTCACAAGAAGCGTGTGGAAAAACCAAGGCGCAAAATAACTGCCCATGAACTGAGAAAAGTCAAGCGTGCAGCTGCCAAGATGCCACTTGCCACCAGTTTGGCCATATTTCAGAGCTGCAACATCACTGGAGTGCCCAAAAGCACAAGGTGTGCAATACTCAGAGACATGGCCAAGGTAAGAAAGGCTGAAAGACGACCACCACTGAACAAGACACACAAGCTGAAACGTCAAGACTGGGCCAAGAAATATCTCAAGACTGATTTTTCTAAGGTTTTATGGACTGATGAAATGAGAGTAAGTCTTGATGGGCCAGATGGATTGGCCCGTGGCTGGATTGGTAAAGGGCAGAGAGCTCCAGTCCGACTCAGAAAGGTGGAGGTGGAGTACTGGTTTGGGCTGGTATCATCAAAGATGAGCTTGTGGGGCCTTTTCGGGTTGAGGATGGAGTCAAGCTCAACTCCCAGTCCTACTGCCAGTTTCTGGAAGACACCTTCTTCAAGCAGTGGTACAGGAAGAAGTCTGCATCCTTCAAGAAAAACATGATTTTCATGCAGGACAATGCTCCATCACACGCGTCCAAGTACTACACAGCGTGGCTGGCAAGAAAGGGTATAAAAGAAGAAAATCTAATGACATGGCCTCCTTGTTCACCTGATCTGAACCCCATTGAGAACCTGTGGTCCATCATCAAATGTGATATTTACAAGGAGGGAAAACAGTACACCTCTCTGAACAGTGTCTGGGAGGCTGTGGTTGCTGCTGCACGCAATGTTGATGGTGAACAGATCAAAACACTGACAGAATCCATGGATGGCAGGCTTTTGAGTGTCCTTGCAAAGAAAGGTGGCTATATTGGTCACTGATTTGTTTTTGTTTTGTTTTTGAATGTCAGAAATGTATATTTGTGAATGTTGAGATGTTATATTGGTTTCACTGGTAAAAATAAATAATTGAAATGGGTATATATTTGTTTTTTGTTAAGTTGCCTAATAATTATGCACAGTAATAGTCACCTGCACACACAGATATCCCCCTAAAATAGCTAAAACTAAAAACAAACTAAAAACTACTTCCAAAAATATTCAGCTTTGATATTAATGAGTTTTTTGGGTTCATTGAGAACATGGTTGTTGTTCAATAATAAAATTAATCCTCAAAAATACAACTTGCCTAATAATTCTGCACTCCCTGTATATATTTCTCTATGTTTGAAAAAAGCCTTGTTGGCCTAAACGTCACGTCTAAGCTGCATAACGATTAAAATTCACTAATCAAGTATAACGTCACTGGAGTTTTTTATCTACATTTGACGGGGTAGGAACCCTACTTCCAGCGACGAAGCTCAGCAAAACTGCTGCCTGCATCCAAGCCATTGTTTACATTATAAAAATAAGTTTCAGGTGTAAACACAAGCAGCACTTCCTTTAACCACTTAAGGACCACAGGTTTATACCCCCCTAGTGACCAGGCCCTTTTTTACAAATCGGCACTCCACAACTTTAACGGTTTATTGCTCGATCATGCAACTTGGCACCCAAATTAATTTTACCTCCTTTTCTTCTCACAAATACAGCTTTCTTTTGGTGGTATTTGATTGCTGCTGAGATTTTTCGTTTTTCAGATTTTAATCAAAAAAGACCGCAATGTTCTAAAAAAAAGTGTTTTTTCAACTTTTTTGGTAAAATTGTTCAAATATAATTACATTTTTATACAAGTTTGTCAGAATTTATTGTGCTACATGTCTTTGATAAAATAAAAAAAATCCAATAAGTGTATATTTATTGGTTTGCGCAAAAGTTATAGCGTTTACAAACTATGGTACAAAAATGTGAATTTCCGCATTTTGAAGCAGCTCTGACTTTCTGAGCACCTGTTATGTTTCTTGAGGTGCTAGAATGCCAGGATAGTATAAATACCCCCCAAATTACCACATTTTAGAAAGAAGACACCCCAAAGTATTCGCGGAGGGGCATGGTGAGTTCATGTATGATTGGATTTTTTTTTCACAAGTTAGCGGAAAATGACACTTTCTGAGGAAAAAAATAAAAAAATTAAGTTTCCATTTCTGCTAACTTCTGGCAAAAAAAAAATCTCCCACGGACTCACTATGCCCCTCAGTGAATACCTTGGGGTGTCTTCTTTCCAAAATGGGTCACTTGTGGGGTATTTATACTGCCCTGGCATTTTAGGGGCCCTAAAGCGTGAGAAGTAGTTTGGAATTCAAATGCGTAAAAATGCCCCTTTTTTGACATTTTGGGCTAACTAAATTTAGGGGGTATTCCTCTGAGACTATCCAGGAAAAAGAGCACACCTGCTTAGTAAAAAGGAGTGCTTGCGAAGTAAAGCTGCGATCGTTAATAAAGATCCAAAAAGCTCAAAAGTGATCTTTATAGCGCCGCAGCGATTTTACTGTGTTTTTGCAGTGATCAGAAAAAAAAAATTCTGTCACTGCGGTGGGGCGGACTGAACGCAAGTGTGCGCACAAGATCAGGCCTGATTGGGCGAACACTCCGTTTTTTGTAGAGCCTAAGGTGACCCTAATGTACTGATATAGATCTGATTGCGATCAGTCTTGATTACTTACAGATACTATATAGTACTAGTGCTGATTAGCGACAGCGATGACGCTAATCAGCGACTAATCAGTGACTGCGGTGCGGTGGGCGCTAACTACCTAACAAGTGGCTAACTAACTGGCGGTGATAAGGGACCCTTACAGGGGAGTGATCAATGACAGGGGGGTGATCAGGGAGTCTATATGGGGTAATCAGGGGTTAGTAAATGACAAGGGGGGTGTGTGTGTAATGTGTGTGTGGTGCTTGGTGCTACTTACAGAGCTGCCTGTGTCCTCTGGTGGTCGATCCAAGCAAAAGGGACCACCAGAGGAGCAGGTATATCAGATGCTATTTACAAAATAGCGTCTGATATACCTATTTGATTGGTTATTTTAAAAATCTACAGCCTGCTAGCCAATGATCAGCGCTGGCAGGCTGTAGTTAAATTTGTATTCTGCGTAATCCTGTGAGCCAATAGGCGTCACTGAGACCTGAGAGCGCTGCCGTCCGGACGCCTATCGGCGTTACCCTGACGGCAAGTGGTTAATCACGCCATTTACAATTGTAAAAAAAAACTAAAACTCAAAACAACATATATATCTAGGTATCACCGTGTCCATAACAGCCTGCCCTATAAAATTGTCACGTGATCTATCTTGTCAAGTAAAATGTCAGAACAGGCACTTTTTGGTCACCTTGCGCCCCCAATAATCCTAATATTAAGCGATCAAAACGGTATTAATAAAAATGTCACTTCATCTTTAAAAAAATGATCCCTCAAACAAGACCCGGCCTGGGCTCATACTCCAACCTCTGCCCAGGTTTGCCTCGTTGGTGCTCCTTGCTCCTCCTGGCCATTAGGGAGGGTAAATCTTGCCCACTAAACCAATTATAATCCTTTTGACATTTCATTTTTTTATATAGACTGAGCAGTTTTTAAATATTTCTGTAATGTTAAATTACCTTCATAATCATAATGGAGATAAAGGCTTTAATATGAGCTAATAACAGTGGTAAATGTCAGATATTTGCTGAGAAAAATGACTAGATTAAAAACTATTTTTAATACTGAAATTGAATGGAAGAGAATATATTGAAAAGAAAAATGATAAGCTGAAAACTATATCTGAGTGAAATAGACATAAAACTGAAATTCCCTTAGGGCTCACGGGCTGATCCGCAAAACACTGATACCGGTCGTGTGCCTTCTGCATTTTGCAGAACAGTCCTATCCTTGTCCATAATATGGACAATAGGACATGTTCTATATGTTTTCGGACAAATGGATGTGGACAGTAGACAATGTGCTCTCCGCAACTTTTGAGGCTCCATTGAAGTGAATGGGTCTGCATCCGACCCGCAAAAAATGCATACACGTCCGTGTGCATGAGCCCTAAATCTGATAATTCAGAAAGTCTGCTAATTTGGTGCTTTTCTTCTAGCACAGAACTGCGATATCTCATGAAAGACTAGACTGAGCAGAGAAAACTGACTTCAAATGTCCTGCTATACAGAGACATATTGGGAGAATTTATCATGAGGGGGCTTTGTGTCGCTTCACAAGGTATATTTCATTTAATGTTTCTGTGTGTCGTTAAAAGATATCGACAGTATCCCCCATAACAGTGACCTCTACAATACCCCGCACCCTTAACAATAAACTCCACAGCCCCTCACCCCTTAACACTGACCCTCCCACAGTGTCCCGCCTTCTTAAAATGGGACCTACACAGCAGCCCATCCCCTTAACTTTGACCTTCACAAGAACCCGCCCCTTTAACAATGAGTTTCACATCACCCCACTCCCTTGACATTAACCTCCTCAGGGGCCCGCCCCCTTAATAGTGACATATACAGCACCCCGCCCCTTAACACTGACCTCCATAGGGGACCATCCCCTTATCTGTGACCTCCACTGTTCCCTGCCCCCTTAACAGAGACCTTCACAGCACCCTTCCCTTTAACAGTGACTGCCACAGTACCCCGTTCCCTTAACAGTGACCTCCACAGTACCCCACTCACTTAACAGTGATCTCACAGTACGCTGCTGACTTAACAGTGACCTCCACAGCAGCTGCCCCTTTAATAGTGGCCCCTGCCCCCTTAACAGTGACCTCCACAGTGCCCGCTCCTTTTAACAGTGACCATCCACAGTGGCCTGCCCCTTTAACAGAAACATCCACAGTGAACGCCCCTTTAATAGTTACCTCCACGGTGCCCACCCGTAAACAGTGACCTCCACAGCAGCTGCCCCTTTAATAGTGGCCCCTGCCCCTTAACAATGACCTCCACATCGCCATGCCCCTTTAAGGCTAGGGTACATGACATGTGTCACGCGACATTTTGTCGTACAAATGTCGCACAACAATTTTTATAATGATCGGCTATGGTGTCGCACTGTGACACGACAGTCGCAAAAAATCCATCCAAGATGGATGCATGTAGTAGTGTATTTGTGCCCTATGTGTCGTGCGATTTATTGTCATCGTGTAGCCCTAGCCTAAAGCTGACTTACAGCAGTGAAGAAAAATGGCTGGTTTGTTATGGAAACATGGAGTAAAACTGTGTGTATGTGGAGACTAAGGGCCTGCGAGCTTCTATTGGCTGATAAGGGACATGTGACCGTGTGCATGGCAGTTGAGATATGAAGAGAAAGACTTGCAGGCTTGTATTGGCTAATGCAGGTCATTTTTTGGGAATATCTCAGGAACGGTAAGTCCTAAAGAGCTGAGACCCAGTTAAAACCTTCCCGGACACCTGATGTACCTGTGTGCCAAATTTGGTGAAGATCGGCCCAGCCGTTTGGTCATGCATAAAGAACAGACAGACAGAAACATATTTATATATATACACTGCTCAAAAAATAAAGGGAACACTTAAACAACACAATGTAACTCCAAGTCAATCACACTTCTGTGAAATCAAACTGTCCACTTAGGAAGCAACACTGAGTGACAATCAATTTCACATGCTGTTGTGCAAATGGGATAGACAACAGGTGGAAATTATAGGCAATTAGCAAGACACCCCCAATAAAGGAGTGGTTCTGCAGGTGGTGACCTCAGACTACTTCTCAGTTCCTATGCTTCCTGGCTGATGTTTTAGTCACTTTTGAATGCTGCCGGTGCTTTCACTCTAGTGGTAGCATGAGACGGAGTCTACAACCCACACAAGTGGCTCAGGTAGTGCAGCTTATCCAGGATGGCACATCAATGCGAGCTGTGGCAAGAAGGTTTGCTGTGTCTGTCAGCGTAGTGTCCAGAGCATGGAGGCGCTACCAGGAGACAGGGCAGTACTACAGGAGACGTGGAGGAGGCCGTAGGAGGGCAAAAACCCAGCAGCAGGACCGCTACCTCTGCCTTTGTGCAAGGAGGAACAGGAGGAGCACTGCCAGAGCCCTGCAAAATGACCTCCAGCAGGCCACAAATGTGCATGTGTCTGCTCAAACGGTCAGAAACAGACTCCATGAGGGTGATATGAGGGCCCGACGTCCACAGGTGGGGGTTGTGCTTACAGCCCAACACCGTGCAGGACGTTTGGCATTTGCCAGAGAACACCAAGATTGGCAAATTCGCCACTGGCGCCCTGTGCTCTTCACAGATGAAAGCAGGTTCACACTGAGCACATGTGACAGACGTGACAGAGTCTTGAGAGGCCATGGAGAACGTTCTGCTGCCTGCAACATCCTCCAGCATGACCGATTTGGCATTGGGTCAGTAATGGTGTGGGGTGCAATTTCTTTGGAGGGCCGCACAGCCCTCCATATGCTCGCCAGAGGTAGCCTGACTGCCATTAGGTACCGAGATGAGATCCTCAGACCCCTTGTGAGACCATATGCTGGTGCGGTTGGCCCTGGGTTCCTCCTAATGCAAGACAATGCTAGACCTCATGTGGCTGGAGTGTGTCAGCAGTTCCTGCAAGACGAAGGCATTGATGCCAATTGAGCACATCTGGGACATCATGTCTCGCTCTATCCACCAACGTGACGTTGCACCACAGACTGTCCAGGAGTTTGCAGGTGCTTTAGTCCAGGTCTGGGAGGAGATCCCTCAGGAAACCGTCCGCCACCTCATCAGGAGCATGCACAGGCGTTGTAGGGAGGTCACACAGGCACGTGGAGGCCACACACACTACTGAGCCTCATTTTGACTTGTTTTAAGGACATTACATCAAAGTTGGATCAGCCTGTAGTGTGTTTTTCCACTTTAATTTTGAGTGTGACTCCAAATCCAGACCTCCATGGGTTGAAAAATTTGATTTCCATTTTTTTATTTTTGTGTGATTTTGTTGTCAGCACATTCAACTATGTAAAGAACAAAGTATTTCAGAAGAATATTTAATTAACTCAGATCTAGGATGTGTTATTTTTGTGTTCCCTTTATTTTTTGAGCAGTGTATATATATATATATATATATATATATATGAGACAAGAGATGTATAACTTATACCAGCTGTACATATATAATTATATACTGGAGATACCTAGGTTATACCAGCATGGTCCATATCACTATACACTCACCTAAAGAATTATTAGGAACACCATACTAATACGGTGTTGGACCCACTTTTGCCTTCAGAACTGCCTTAATTCTACGTGGCATTGATTCAACAAGGTGCTGATAGCATTCTTTAGAAATGTTGGCCCATATTGATAGGATAGCATCTTGCAGTTGATGGAGATTTGAGGGATGCACATCCAGGGCACGAAGCTCCCGTTCCACCACATCCCAAAGATGCTCTATTGGGTTGAGATCTGGTGACTGTGGGGCCATTTTAGTACAGTGAACTCATTGTCATGTTTAAGAAACCAATTTGAAATGATTCGAGCTTTGTGACATGGTGCATTATCCTGCTGGAAGTAGCCATCAGAGGATGAATACATGTTCTCATTCTGTTTACGCCAAATTCGGACTCTACCATTTGAATGTCTCAACAGAAATCGAGACTCATCAGACCAGGCAACATTTTTCCAGTCTTCAACAGTCCAATGTTGGTGAGCTCGTGCAAATTGTAGCCTCTTTTTCCTATTTGTAGTGGAGATGAGTGGTACCCGGTGGGGTCTTCTGCTGTTGTAGCCCATCCGCCTCAAGGTTGTGCATGTTGTGGCTTCACAAATGCTTTGCTGCAGACCTCGGTTGTAACGAGTGGTTATTTCAGTCAACGTTGCTCTTCTATCAGCTTGAATCAGTCGGCCCATTCTCCTCTGACCTCTAGCATCCACAAGGCATTTTTGCCCACAGGACTGCCGCATACTGGATGTTTTTCCCTTTTCACACCATTCTTTGTAAACCCTAGAAATGGTTGTGCGTGAAAATCCCAGTAACTGAGCAGATTGTGAAATACTCAGACAGGCCCGTCTGGCACCAACAACCATGCCACGCTCAAAATTGCTTAAATCACCTTTCTTTCCCATTCTGACATTCAGTTTGGAGTTCAGGAGATTGTCTTGACCAGGAGCACCCCCCTAAATGCATTGAAGCAACTGCCATGTGATTGGTTGACTAGATAATTGCATTAATGAGAAATAGAACAGGTGTTCCTAATAATTCTTTAGGTGAGTGTATATCACTACATATAACTCTGTGTAAACTGAATCTATAGAATATATGAGCGATCACTCTGTGTGTAATGAAACTATAGAATATATGAGATCACTCTGTATAATTAATCTATAGATTATATGAGATCAATCTGTGTATAATAAATGTATAGAATATATGAGATCACTATGTGTAATGATGAATCTATAGAATATATGAGAGATCACTTTGTGTATAATGAATTTAGATTATATGAGAGATCAATCTGTGTATAATAAATGTATAAAATATGAGAGATCACTCTGTGTAATGAATCTATAGAATATATGAGAGATCACTCGGTGTATAATGAATCTATAGAATATATGAGAGATCGCTGTGTGTACTGAATCTACTGTATAGAATATATGAGAGATCACTCTGTGTATAATGAATGTATAGAATTATGTGAGAGATCACTTTGTATAATGAATCTTCAGAATACTATCAGAAGGACCCGACTTACCACTGGTATATTTCATCTATTTCATTTAATGTTTGTGTGTATCGTAAAAAGATATCGACAGTATCCCCCATAACAGTGACCTCCACAGCGCCCTGCCCCTTTCACACGGGTGAGTTTTCCACACGGGTGCAATGCGTGAGGTGAACGCATTGCACCCGCACTGAATCCGGACACATTCATTTCTATGGGGCTGTGCACATGAGCGGTGATTTTCACACATCACTTGTGTGTTGCTTGAAAATCGCAGCATGCTCTATATTGTGAGTTTTTCACGCAACGCAGGCCCCATAGAAGTGAATAGGGGTGCGTGAAAATCGCAAGCAAGTGCGGATGCGGTGCGATTTTCACGCATGGTTGCTAGGATGAAAGTCTATTCACTGTATTATTTTCCCTTATAACATGGTTATAAGGGAAAATAATAGCATTCTTTAACACAGAATGCTTAGTAGAAGGTTAAGGGTTAAAAAAATAAAATAAAAATGAACTCACCTCCTCCAATTGATCGCGTAGCTGTTGGTCTCCTGTTCATTCTTCAGGACCTGTGGTGACATCATGGTGATGGACTATATGATGAACTCAGTGACATCACCACAGGTCCTTTGACAGGTCCTGAAGAATGAACAGCATACCGGCAGCTACGCGATCAATTGGAGGAGGTGAGTTCATTTTTTTTTAACCCTTAATTAACCTTCTACTAAGCATTCTGTATTAAAGAATGCTATTATTTTCCCTTATAACCATGTTATAATGGAAAATAATAAAATTTACAGAATACTGAACCCAAACCCGAACTTCTGTGAAGTAGTCCGGGTTCGGGTACCAAACATGCCGATTTTTCTCACGCGCACTTTGCACTCGCGGGTAAAAAGCCCACATGTTCCCGCAATGCACCCACATCTTTTCCCGCAATGTCCATGTGAACCCAGCCTAACAGTGACCTCCACAGCGCTGCCTCTTTAACAGTGACCTCCACAGTGCCCTGCCCCTTTAATGCTAGGGCTACACGACGACATGTCGCGCAACATTTTGTCTCAACAATTTTTATAATGATAGGCTATGGTGTCGCACTGCGACATGTGACATACTGCGACAGTATGTCACAGAGAAAGACTTGCAGGCTTGTATTGGCTATATTCAAATTTTTTTTTGCGAATATCTCAGGAACGGTACGTCCTAGAGAGCCGAGACCCGGTCTAAAACCTTTCCGGACACCTGATGTACCTATGTGCTAAATTTGGTAAAGATCGGTCCAGTTGTTTGGTCGCGCATAAAGAACAGACAGATGTCCAGACAGACAGAAACTCATTTTTATATATCTAAGAGACTAGCAGAAGGACGGGTATATTTCATTTACTGTTAAAGATATCAACAGTATCCCCGATAACAGTAACCTCTACAGCACCCAGCCCCACTGTCTGCTGAGCTATGTATCTAATCCTATCCTGTGTGATACTGTCCGCTGAGCTGTGTATCTAATTCTATCCTGTGTGATACTGTCTGTTGAGCTTTGTATCTAATCCTATACTGTGTGATACTGTCTGCTGAGCTTTGTATCGAATCCTATCCTGTGTGATACTGTCTGCTGAGCTGTGTATCTAATCCTTTACTGTGTGATACTGTCTGCTGAGCTGTGTATCTAATCCTATCCTGTGTGATACTGTCTGCTGAGCTGTGTATCTAATCCTATCCTGTGTGATACTGTCTGCTGAGCTGTGTATTTAATCCTATCCTGTGTGGTACTGTCTGATGAGCTGTGTATCTAATCCTATCCTGTGTGATACTGTCTGCTGAGCTGTGTATCTAATCCTATCCTGTGTGATACTGTCTGCTGAGCTGTGTATCTAATCCTATCCTGTGTGATACTGTCCGCTGAGCTGTGTATCTAATCCTATCCTGTGTGATACTGTCTGTTGAGCTTTGTATCTAACCCTATACTGTGTGATACTGTCTGCTGAGCTTTGTATCTAATCCTATACTGTGTGATACTGTCTGCTGAGCTTTGTATCTAATCCTATCCTGTGTGATACTGTCTGCTGAGCTGTGTATCTAATCCTTTACTGTGTGATACTGTCTGCTGAGCTGTGTATCTAATCCTATCCTGTGTGATACTGTCTGCTGAGCTGTGTATCTAATCCTATCCTGTGTGATACTGTCTGCTGAGCTGTGTATTTAATCCTATCCTGTGTGATACTGTCTGATGAGCTGTGTATCTAATCCTATCCTGTGTGATACTGTCTGCTGAGCTGTGTATCTAATCCTATCCTGTGTGATACTGTCTGCTGAGCTGTGTATCTAATCCTATCCTGTGTGATACTGTCCGCTGAGCTGTGTATCTAATCCTATCCTGTGTGATACTGTCTGTTGAGCTTTGTATCTAACCCTATACTGTGTGATACTGTCTGCTGAGCTTTGTATCTAATCCTATACTGTGTGATACTGTCTGCTGAGCTTTGTATCTAATCCTATCCTGTGTGATACTGTCTGCTGAGCTGTGTATCTAATCCTTTACTGTGTGATACTGTCTGCTGAGCTGTGTATCTAATCCTATCCTGTGTGATACTGTCTGCTGAGCTGTGTATCTAATCCTATCCTGTGTGATACTGTCTGCTGAGCTGTGTATTTAATCCTATCCTGTGTGATACTGTCTGATGAGCTGTGTATCTAATCCTATCCTGTGTGATACTGTCTGCTGAGCTGTGTATCTAATCCTATCCTGTGTGATACTGTCTGCTGAGCTGTGTATCTAATCCTATCCTGTGTGATACTGTCTGTTGAGCTGTGTATCTAATCCTATCCTGTGTGATACTGTCTGTTGAGCTTTGTATCTAATCCTATACTGTGTGATACTGTCTGCTGAGCTGTGTATCTAATCCTATCCTGTGTGATACTGTCTGCTGAGCTTTGTATGTAATCCTATCCTGTGTGATACTGTCTGCTGAGCTGTGTATCTAATCCTATCCTGTGTGATACTGTCTGTTGAGCTTTGTATCTAACCCTATACTGTGTGATACTGTCTGCTGAGCTTTGTATCTAATCCTATACTGTGTGATACTGTCTGCTGAGCTGTGTATCTAATCCTATCCTGTGTGATACTGTCTGCTGAGCTGTGTATCTAATCCTATCCTGTGTGATACTGTCTGATGAGCTGTGTATCTAATCCTATCCTGTGTGATACTGTCTGCTGAGCTGTGTATCTAATCCTATCCTGTGTGATACTGTCTGCTGAGCTGTGTATCTAATCCTATCCTGTGTGATACTGTCTGTTGAGCTGTGTATCTAATCCTATCCTGTGTGATACTGTCTGTTGAGCTGTGTATCTAATCCTATCCTGTGTGATACTGTCTGTTGAGCTTTGTATCTAATCCTATACTGTGTGATACTGTCTGCTGAGTTTTGTATATAATCCTATCCTGTGTGATACTGTCTGCTGAGCGGTGTATCTAATCCTATCCTGTGTGATACTGTCTGCTGAGCTGTGTATTTAATCCTATCCTTTGTGATACTGTCTGCCAAGCTGTGTATCTAATCCTATCCTGTGTGATACTGTCTGCTGAGCTGTGTATCAAATCCTATCCTTTGTGATACTGTCTGCTGTGTATCTAAATCTATTGTGTGATATTGTCTGCTGAGCTGTGTATCTAATCCTATCCTGTGTGATACTGTCTGCTGTGTATCTAAATCTATTGTGTGATATTGTCTGCTGAGCTGTGCAGGTCGTCGTGTAGCCCTAGCCTAAGGCCTCTTTCACACTGGCGTGTGCGGCCCGCAATGCACGAGCACAGTCCGTGGGCCAGCCGCAGCGGACCCATTCACTTGAATGGGTCTGCGATCCGGCCGTTGCGCAAAAAGATAGGACATGTTCTATCTTTTTGCGGAACGGAAGTACGGGACGAAACCCCACGGAAGCACTCCGTAGTGCTTCTGTAGGGTTCCGTTCCGCATCTCCGGACCCATTCAAGTGAATGGGTCCACATCCGTGATGCAGAATGCCCACGGAACGGCGCCCAGTATATTGCGGCCCGCATTTTGCGGGATGCAATACGGCAACAGGTCGCACACGCCAGTGTGAAAGAGGCCTAAAGCTGACTTACTGCAGTGGAGAAAAATGGCTGGGTTGTCATGGAAACCTGGAGTAAAACTGTGTGTATGTGGAGACCAAGAGCCTGCGAGCTTCTATTGGCTGATAAAGGACATGTGACCGTGTGTATGGCAGTTGGGGACTTGTATTGGCTAATGCTAATGCAATTTTTTGGGAATATCTCAGGAACAGTACGTCCTAGAGAGCGGAGACCCGGTCTAAAACCTTTCCAGACACTTGATGTACCTGGGTGCCAAATTTGGTTAAAGATTGGTCTAGTCGTTTGGTTGCGTATAAAGAACAGATATAAAGATTAGTTTCTGTCTAATATAAGAGATAATCTTGTACTTGCACTACTCACAAAAAGTTAGGGATATTTGGGTTTCGGGTGAAATTTATGGAAAAGGTAAAAAGTTCCCACTCCAGTGATATTATATCATGAGAGTCAGGCATTTAAGTAGAAATGGTGATTTCCTCATCTCAAACAATTTATTGAAACAAAAGCCAACCCCAGTGCTGGGTATACCCCCACAAAAATGTCAGTGTCTCAAGAACTTGTCACGTGGCCTTCAGCATAAATTACAGCTTGACAACGACGTCTCCTGCTGTTCACAAGTCGACTTATAGTCTGCTGAGGCATGGCATCCCACTCTTCTTGAAGGGCGGCCCACAGGTCATTGAGGTTCTGGGGTACAGAGTTATGAGCCTCTACACGGCGACTCAGCTGATCCCATAGGTTATCAATTGGAACCAGGTCAGAAGAAAGTGCAGGCCCCTCCATTTGAGGTACCCCAGTCTCCAGCAGCCATTCCCTAATGACATGACCCTGATGAGCTGGAGCATTGTCGTCCATGAAGAAGAAATTAGGCCTGCGTTGTTCTTGCAGAGGCACAATGACTGGATTAATGATGTTATTTAATTAGTATGGGCTTGTCCCATAAATTAAATTGCCAAAGTTTTAAAAGGAATATCAGGAAGTATTACTTTACTGAGAGAGTTGTGGATGCATGGAATAGCCTTCCTGCAGAAGTGGTAGCTGCAAATACAGTGAAGGAGTTTAAGCATGCATGGGATAGGCATAAGGCCATCCTTCATATAAGATAGGGCCAGGGGCTATTCATAGTATTCAGTATATTGGACAGACTAGATGGGCCAAATGGTTCTCATCTGCCAACCTATTCTATGTCACTGCACCATTCACAAAGTGTAGGGTAGTTCTGTATTGACTAGACACACCTGCCCACACTGTACCACCACCAAAGGCTCGTCTGGTGACAACAGTGGCTCATGCATAGCTCTCTCCTTGACGTCTCCAACATCATTGGCACCATCATTTCTGCTAAGCATGAATTGATTTTCATCAGTGAACGGCACTGAGGACCAATAATCCCTCATTCAGCGTCGACACTCCCTGGCCCATCCAAGATGATGACGCCTGTGCCTGGTGGTGTGGTCAAGTACCCTTGCAGGTCGTCTACCAGGCAGACCATGCTGATGTAAATGGTTTCAAACACTTGTGAATTTTGCCGTTAAGCTCCTTGTTAGAGAACAGCAAGTTGTGCAAAAAGTACTGAAGCACTTAACAGTTGGACGTGTGCATTCTAAAGTTTAGAGAAGGTCACATCAAAGGGGTTATCCAATTTCTCAAACAGCCATGTACCAGGCCCCTCACAGGTAATATACTTACCCCGCTCCTGGTCCCTGCACTGCTGCTGCTACTTCTCCTTGTACCTGTGAGGGGCCCGAAGCATGGCTGTTTGAGAAATTGGATAACCCCTTTAAGTTCACCTGGAAAGGTTAAAGTGCATTTTAGGCCTCATGCACACGACAGTTGTTTGGGTCCGCAAAAGATGCGGACAGCACTGAGTGTGCTGTCTGCATCCGTGGCTCCGTTCCGCGGCCCCGCTAAAAAAATATAACATGTCCTATTCTTGTCCGCGCTTTGCAGACAATAATAAGCATTTATATTGCAGTCGCCCGTTCCGTTCCACAAATTGCGGAAGGCAACATGGTCGGCTTCCGTTTTTTGCGGATCTGCGCTTTGCGGACCGCAAAAAACAGCACGGTCGTGTGCATGAGGGCTTAGGCTGATCCTGAAATTTCATCACAAGCCAAATATCCTTAACTTTTTATGAGTAGTGTATGCTTTATGCACTTCATTGTGTGAATAAATCACAAACTTTGCATTCTGAACTATACTGAGTGTGGAATCTATCGCTAAGGGGATCCACCCCAATACCTACAGTACCTTACACATACCAGGAGTGCTCATGATGGTACATTCGCATCTGTAGCATGCCTGATCCGGCACAAATGCCAACTGTTACTTGGACAAAAACAATCACACGCAAGTTTTTTTTTCAGGCTGAAACCCGGAATTTATACCAGAAACAAGCCAGATCACTAATGGATCCCATTACTTAAAGGGGTTATCCCATCTTAGACAATGGGGGCATATCGCTCGGATAGGCCCTTATTGTCTGATAGGTGCGGGTCCCACCTCTGGGATCCGCACCTACAAGGAGAACGTAGCTGAGAAAGTTGGAGGGCGCACTATGCATGCGCAGCCACCCTCCATTCATTTCTCTACAGCCGCCGAAAATAGCGAGAGCGCTGGCTCGGCTTATCCGTCGGCCCCGTAGAAATGAATGGGAGCGTGGCCACGCTTGCGCGGTGCACTCCTATTCACTCCAATGGGAGAGACAGGGAGCTACTCCTGGTGGTGGACGGACCCCAGGGTCCTCCAGCCACAACTCTCCCCGGCTCCGTTCTCCTTGTAAGTGCGGGTACCAGTAACCATGTTATAAGGGAAAATAATAATGATCGGGTCCCGATCATCTCCCAGCAACCATGCGTGAAAATCGCACCGCATCCGCACTTGCTTGCGATTTTCACGCAGCCCCATTTACTTCTATGGGGCCTGCGTTGCGTGAAAAACGCACAAAATAGAGCATGCTGCGATTTTCACGCAACGCACAAGTGATGCGTGAAAATTACCGCTCATGTGCACAGCCCCATAAAAATAAACGGGTCCGGATTCAGTGCGGGTGCATGCGGAAATCTCGCCCGTGTGAAAGGGGCCTAAAGCTACTTTCACACTAGCGTTTTTTGCTGGATCCGGCAGGTTTCAGCAAAAACGCTTCCATTACTGATAATACAACCATCTGCATCCGTTATGAACGGATCTGGTTCTATCATCTGTAGATGGATCCATCATGAGCTCCATTGAAAGTCAATGTATGCGTTTTCTATTGTGTCAGAGAAAACGGATCCATCCCCATTGACTTGCATTGCGGGTCATGCCGCATCCGTCTTGCTCCGCATCCCATGATGGAAAGTAAACCACAGCATGCTGCGGTTTGCTCTCCGGTATGGGAACGCAACCAAACGGAACTGAATCAATTTTGGAACATTCCGTTCTGTTCATTTTTTCCCCCATTGTCAATGAATGGGGACAAAACGGAAGCGTTTTTTTCCGGTAGTCAGCCCCTATGAAGCATCTCAATACCGGAAAACTTACCAGTAAAATCTATTTCTCGCTCTTCATTGGGGGACACAGAAACCATGGGTATAGCTATGTCCTCTAGGAGGCGTCGACATTAGGCAGAAGTTGTTAGCCCCTCCCACTGCAGCTATACCCCCTCCAGCCCGGAGAAGAGCTTCAGTTTGTCTACAAGCAGTAGGAGAAGCAAGTTAGCATTGAAATAAACGTGGAACACCAACAATGCCAAAAGGACCCAACGGGGTTCTAACAAGCAACTGCCGCCGAATAACAACACTGGGTGGGTGCTGTGTCCCCCAATGAAGAGCGAGAAAGATTTTACTGGTAAGTTTTACAAAAATCTTGTTTTCTCGCCCATATTCACTGGGGGACACAAACAGTGGGACGTCCAAAGCAGTCCACAGGGAGGGAAAAACCACAGACCCATGGAAGCAAGCGTCCCTGCAGGCATCTAAGAAACTGCCGCCTGCAAGATCATGCGGCCCAAGGCAGCGTCCGCTGATGCATAAGTATGCACCTGGTAAAATTTTGTGAATGTGTGTAAGGAGGACCAAGTAGCTGCCTTGCACAACTGCGTGGCCGAAGCGCGATTCCTCCGAGCCCAAGATGCGCCCACCGCTCTGGTGGAGCGAGCCATGATACCAAAGGGCGGAACCCTGCCCCGGGCGTGGTATGCTTCAGCAATTGCAGACCAAATCGAAAGTGCGATTGCCACCTTGGAGGCCGCCAATCCCTTGCAAATACCCTCAGGGATGACAAAAAGGGAGTCTGTACGCCGGAAGGAACTGGAGGCTGCTAAATAAATCTTCAGAGCCCTGACAACATCCAAATGGTGTAACTCCCTTTCCTTAGGGTGTGAAGGAGAGGGACACAGTGAGGGAAGGACAATTTCTTGATGATATGGAAGTCAGAGACCATCTACGGGAGAAAGGAAGGAATGGGCCGGAGAACCGCTTTATCCTTATGAAGAACCAGGAAGGGTTCTCTACAAGAGAGCGCCGCCAACTCAGACACCCGTCTGATGGATGTGATAGCCACAAGAAAAACTACCTTCCAGGACAGGATTCGGAGTAAAATCTCCCGCAAGGGCTCAAAGGGAGAAGCCTGGAGAGCTGAGAGGACTAAATTCAAATCCCAAGGCGGTAAAGGAGGACAGTACAGAGGAACCGTATGTGCCACTCCCTGAAGGAACGTTTCTATGGGCCCCAGAGGGCGCTGGAAAAAGCTAGAAAGCGCCGACACCTGCCCCTTTAAAAAACTAAGGGCTAGACCAAGGTCCAACCCCGATTGTAGAAAGGATAGGACCGTGGGGAGAGAAAAATGAAGTGGGGGGTATGTTCCGGCTTTCACAGAAGCCCAGGAAGGACCTCCAGGTCCTGTAATAAATCCTGGACGACGCAGGCTTCCTGGCCTGAATCATAGTGAGGATGACATCCGCCGAAAACCCTTTTTGCGTCAGAATGGCGGTTTCAATAGCCACGCCGTCAAATGAAGAGACCTTAAATGCAGAAGGAAGACCGGACCCTGCAAAAGAAGGTCGTCTCCGAGTGGCAGTGACCAAGGGACGTCTCCTAGAAGGAGAACGAGGTCAGCGTACTACGCGCGACAGGGCCAATCTGAGGCAACTAGGATTCTCGGAATGCCCTCCATCCTGATCTTCCGTAGAACCCTGGGTAGGAGGGGACAACACGTAAAGGAGGGAGAACCCCTGCTAAGGAGAGATCAGGGCGTCCATGCCACAAGCTTCCGGATCTCTTGCTCAGGAGAGAAAGGTGGGAAGCTTCTGATTGAGTCTCGAGGCCATCAAGTCCATGTCCGGGTGACCCCAACGCAGACCGATCGCCTCGAACACCTCCGGCTGCAGGGACCACTCGCCTGGATCTATTGTCATCCTGATGAGAAAGTCCGCAGTCCAGTTCTCCACACCCGGGATGTAGATTGCTGAAAATGCCAGTACGTGGGCCTCCGCCCACCGCAAGATCTTGGCAGATTCCTGCATCACCGCAAAGCTGTGCGTTCCCCCCCTGGTGGTTGATGTACGCCACCGCCGTTGTCGGACTGAACTCTGACCGGACCGACCCCTTAGGAGATGGGTCCAGTGCCGGAGGGATAGAAGAATCGCCCTGAGCTCCAGGACATTGATCGGAAGCTTGGACCCCGACCGACACCATGTGCCTTGGACTGTCCTGGGAGGGAAAACTCCTCCCCAACCTTGCAGACTGGCTTTGGTGGTAACAACTGTTGTAGAAATATTATCTGTTGTAGAAATATTAATATTAGAAATCTGCTCTCCAATGTCTGTGTAGGGAAAGCTAAAAATCTCAACCGCAGTCAGCCAAAGGTGCTCAGTCTGTTCACTTTTATTTACTCACAAAAAGGTGTAAAAGGGGCTGGTCCATAACAAGGATGCAGGAAGTGATGACATACAGGAAGTGATGACATAGGAAGACAAGACAGCATCCTTTAGAATACCCTAGCCAACAAACACATGTATGCAATAATCTACCATTACCACTGGAGCTAATTTTATCCAGCCTTGCTCAGTGATCAATGCCAGATAAAATTACTATGATCCTCATGCATGTTTATTTACAGGACAACGTCATTATCTCCAGCGGCTGATCAGGCACACTAGAGACAACAAACGCACGTTCCTTTCATATATTGTTCTCTTAACAAATGCATCCACGCCAAGCCAATAAATCTGCATCTTGCGCGGGGGCCCTAGCCAGCGTCCATACATCAGCCAACAAAACACTGCTCTGCTGAACACATCAGTCTCCCCCGGCCCACAGTCCAGTGCTTAGCACATGGACCATTCGCCGACGGAGACCTCTGCGACCAGCAGCTGTGACAGGACATACACGGGAAGATATCCACTCCAATGGTTTACCCTGACACAGAGACATGGTGACAATACACAATATATTAAATACACATCCTAATAAAATTTCCACAACACAACCGTCCAGGACATTGGAAGGAAGGACCTTTCCAGAACTGTAACCGACAGCCACCAACATAGGGACGACCTCACCTGAGGAGAGGGGCGGATGGGACAGTCCAGACTCTCGGACGATTTGTCACAGGAGGACAGGATCGCTCTCTGGAACGTGAGAGAGTGGAACTAGGCAAAGGGAATCGCCACGAGACAGATGACCATCTTCCCTAAGGTCTTCATGCAGAGGCGAACGGATGGGAGCCTGCAGTTGAGAAGAAATCTCACTGAGCGGTGTAAAGCCAGGCGCTTGTCCGGGGGAAGGCAAACCTGTGCCACTTCCGTGTCCAGAAGCACGCCCAGAAACACAAGTTGTCTGGAGGAAGTCAGACGATTTCTGAGGATTGACCAGCCATCCGAAGCGTGCAAGGGTTTCCAGCGTGATCTTCACGCTGCTCGATGCTTGGGCGAAGGAGGGAGCCTTGATGAGGATGTCGTCCAGATAAGGCATAAAGGAAGATGCCTCTGGAACAGAGCAGGGCGAGAAGGGGGGCCAGTATCTTTGTGAAGACCCGAGGCGCAGTCGCCAGTCCGAATGGAAGGGCGACAAATTGGTAATGACAGTCTCCAATTGCAAACCTCAGGAAGCGCTGGCGGCTCCGCGCGATAGGGACGTGAAGATATGCGCCCTGGATATCTACAGCCAAAAGGATTTCTCCCCCCCGTTCCAGAGAAGCAATTACGGAATGAAGGAATTCCATCCGAAACCGCTGGAGGCGGAGGAACCTGTTGAGCAGTTTGGGGTCCAGGATTGGGCACAAAGAGCCCTCCTTTTTGGGGACCACAAAAAGGTTTGAGTAGAACCCCTTGAACCTCTCTGCTGGGGGAACAGGAGAGATGACTCCTTGGTCCAGGAGGGACTGAACGGCCTGGGAGAAGGCGGCCGCCCACTCAGGGTCCCGTGGAGGACGGATTGGAAAAACCTGTCTGGGGGGAGGGACGAGAATTTTGAGTGCCCAAGCGTCGGAGACGTGGGTCTGCCAGACGTCCTGGAAGAGGAGGAGGCGGCCCCCCACCCTGTTGGGTGGGGGCGCACCTTCAGGCTGAGGATTGCTTAGCCGCGGAAGGTCGAGCAGCCTGAGCTCTAGGACACCAGGATGGCTACGCCCGAAAAGACGGCTTCTTGCGCCGATCCTGGGAAGTAAAACTGCCCCCCCCCTGCGGAAGAGCTCGCCGTAGGGCGGGAACTAGCAAATCGATGAAAGGGCCTACCACAGGAGGAACCTGACGTGTGAAGCACGCTTCGCTCTAGGTTGTGGGAGATGGGTGCTCTTACCTCCCGTGGCCTCGGAAATCATTTTGTCCAGCCGGGTCCCAAAGAGACAGGCCCCGGCGAAGGGAAGTCTGGTTAGGGAACGCTTGGAAGTCGCGTCTGCTGCCCACACCTTTAGCCAGAGCTCACGGCGTAAGGTGACTGCAAGCGCTGAAGAGCGCGCAATGAGGGCTCCTGCGTCCAAGGACGCCTCGCAGAGGAACTTCTCCGCCTGGGTGATCAGCTGTGCCAAGGACCAGAGGTCCTGACCAGGGACTTCAGATACCAGGTCCTGGTCCAGCTGGTTGCCCCACTCAGAGATCGCCTTTGCCACCCATGCGGAGGCGAAAACGGGCCTAAGGGCTGACCCTGTAGTTGCAAAGAGGGATTTCGTCAAGGATTCCATCCGACGGTCTTCAGGGAGGATCCATCGGTTACAGGAATAGCCGTATTTTTGGCTAGCCGTGCCACTGGTGGGTTGACCTTGGGAGGGGATGCCCACGTGGACACACAATCCGCTGGGAATGGATATAATACATCCAGCTTCTTAGGGGTGGAAAAGCGCATGTCTGGGTGATCCCAAGCCTTAGAAACCACCGCAGAAAAATCATTAGGGCGAGGAAACACCTTTGAGGCCTGTTTTGGACAGAAAAAAATATACTCCCTGTTGGTCAGTGAAGGGGATGGGGGGGGGGGGGGAATCATCCTGCATCTGGAAGGTGTCACAGATGGCAGTAATGAGGCTATCTACAGTGGAGGCCAATTTGGAAGGCTGCTCCGTATTCATGTCCAAATCAGAATTCTCTACCTCCCCCTCAGACGGCAGGTCCCCAGGGGAAGAAAAACCTGAGTGAGATCTTACACGGGGTGGAGGGAGATGCGTCTGAGGAGGAAACATGTCCTGCTCTAGGAGGTTTTCCACCACCTGAGAGAGGGTTCTGGCCCAATCCGGGAACTTAGATACCAGAGGGGAAGGCAGAAGTACGGGCTGAAGGGAGGGCCCCTGCCTGGATGCCTGACAAGCAGTGCAGACAGAATCTGGTTGCCCGCAAGGGAATTTCGCCTGACACATGGAGCAGGCATAATGGACAGCTATTGGCAGCTTAGGATGAGCACCCGTGGGATCAGACATGATGGTTAACCCAGGGTAAAATCACACCTCGAGGCTGGAGAGGGTACGGTGACCTAAGGAGAGAGGGGACAAGAGTTCCTACCAGAGCCAGGAAAACGAGCGCCGCCGGAGGATGCCCACCTAGGAAGAGTTTCCTGTAGCGGGAAGGCCCTGCGATAATCCGGCTCCACCTCAGGCCTTCTCACTGCTGCCTCAGCGCGCGCACCCGTCCTGTAACCCCCGCAGCGCCGGCTGTCATCATTCTCCACCGGAGATTGCGACGACACCCCGCCAGCTGGCTGCCCTCTGGAGGGCCGATGTGGTAAATGGGGGGACCAGGGCGCCCAGAATGCCTCTCATAAAAACCACCCCCCACCGGCCGAGTCACGCAGGAGACCGGAGGATAATTGGCCGGGAGCAGACATTACTTATCTGTCCTGCTGACATCTTCACCCTTCTCATGCTCCTGCAGGGTCACCTCTTCAGTTACTGGCACCGTAGTGGCAGAACACTGGAAGAGGGACTTGAATAGTTGACCCTTCCACTGACACCCCAGAAATGAGCTCGACACCCAACCGCCAGTCAAGGACACCCCAGAAATGAGTTTCACATTCAACCAATAGAGTGCACCCCAGAAATGAGCTCATCCAAACGCCAGTCCAGA
Source organism: Bufo bufo (assembly GCF_905171765.1). Lineage (NCBI taxonomy): Eukaryota > Metazoa > Chordata > Amphibia > Anura > Bufonidae > Bufo > Bufo bufo. Next base: position 786,180,409 of record NC_053390.1, on the reverse strand, counting down.
GCACCCCAGAAATGAGCTTCACATCTAAACAATGGAGTGCATCCAGAAATAAGCTTGACACCCAACCGCCAGTTGGGTGCACCCCAGAAATGAACTTCACATTCAACCACCAGTCAAGTGCAACCCAGAAATGAGCTGTCATTGCCAGCAATGCTCAGAACTCCAGACCGTAGGAATTGACTATTACAATTATTCTCCCATTTTGAAGACCCTCTCTCCTCACCGCCAACAAACAAGTATGAATTGTAATTTTAACGGAGCCGCCTTAAAGGGTTTCTATCACTTCGTATGACATAATTAGCTGTCAGACACTAGCGATCCGCTAGTGTCTGCTCTGGCCAACCATCCTAATATAACAGCTTTTGGGGCAGCCGTTTTGCTAAAAAAAGAACTTTTATAAATATGCTAATGAGCCTCTAGGTGCTATGGGGGCGTCATTAGCACCTAGAGGCTCCGTCTACCTTCATAAACAGCCACCGCCCAGCGCGTCCCTCCAGCCCGCCCATGTCCTCCGGAATGCGATCCTCCGTGTGACGCAGCAGACGAATTCTCGCGCATGCGCCGTGCGCGGCTGTATTCGGCGCATGCGCAGTGAATGTCTGACCGCTTCCCTGCTCAGACATCTCCACTGCGCCTGTTCCTTGGAGCACTATGACGTCATCGGCGCAGGCGCAGTGGAGATGTCTGAGCGGGGAAGCGGTCAGACATTCACTGCGCATGCGCCGAATACAGCCGCGCACGGCGCATGCGCGAGAATTCGTCCGCTGCGTCACACGGAGGATCGCATTCAGCAGGAGATGGGCGGGCTGGAGGGACGCGCTGGGCGGTGGCTGTGTATGAAGGTAGACGGAGCCTCTAGGTGCTAATGACGCCCCCATAGCACCTAGAGGCTCATTAGCATATAGATATAAGTTCTTTTTTTAGCAAAACGGCTGCCCCAAAAGCTCTTATATTAGGATGGTTGGCCAGAGCAGACACTAGCGGATCGCTAGTGTCTGACAGCTAATTATGTCATACGAAGTGATAGAAACCCTTTAAGGCTGCGTCACATCTCATCCCATTTTCCCGCCTTCTCCTCCCAACCAATCAGAAGACAGTATAGAAGCTCGGCTCGCTGCAGCCAATAAGATTGATCGGTTTTAGACCCTGCAAAACCGCACCCGTCTCACCGCTAAAGGGAGGGAGGCGGTCTGGACGGCAGGGGGCGCTGCGGGTTGGCTCTGCCGATTGCTATGACACGCAGAAGTAAATAGAGGAAGGAGCCGCCCCGTACAGGAGAGCGGTGTCCGGTGACAGCACACGGAGGAGGGGCCGGGGAGGCGTCCATGCGCAGAGCCTCATACAATCCCGTCTGAGGGGGAAGAGGCGCCGACATATTATTTGTCCTGAGAGGGAGGGGAGAGGCTGTAATAAACATCACACGGAGGGGCTTGCGCTTCTCCTCCAGGGACACGGAGCTCATCCGCAGGGGACACTCGGCACGGTGAGTAGTTGCCTTATCGCCGGGCAGACTGACGAGGGCTGCAGCTTTGAATGGAGGCTGCGGCGGCGCCTGAGATGCTGCTGATGTGTGCGGCCAGACTGGGGGTCGCGGGGGCTTCCTGGTAGGGAAGTGTGCTCATGGGGGAGGCTGAGCTCTGCAGGGCCCAGGCATGTAGATGCAGGTCACAGAGGGTGAGGGTGGCATAGGTGCCCTGTGCAGAGGTATGCCTGTTGCCATAGAGGGGTGTGTGAGCAATTCGGGGAGGTGGGTGCAGAGGGGCATTACTAGCCTTATGGAGGGAGAAGACTGCAGGGTGGCATGGAGAGGCTGAGCTGCAGGAGAAGTGGACGGTGGCATGCGGGGGCTTTACGGCAGGATGGGTGGCATGCAGGGGCTGCACTACTATCTGGGTGCAGGGTGGTATACTGGGGGTGCCTGGAGATGTGTGCAGGGTGGTATACTGGGGATGCCTGGCGATGGATGCAGGGGCTGCACTACTAGATGGGTGCAGGGTGGCATAGTGAGGGTGCCTGGAGATGGATGCATGCAGGGGCTGTACTACTAGATGGGTGCAGGGTGGCATAGTGAGGGTGCCTGGAGATGGATGCATGCAGGGGCTGTACTACTAGATGGGTGCAGGGTGGCATAGTGAGGGTGCCTGGAGATGGATGCATGCAGGGGCTGTACTACTAGATGGGTGCAGGGTGGCATAGTGAGGGTGCCTGGAGATGGATGCATGCAGGGGCTGTACTACTAGATGGGTGCAGGGTGGCATAGTGAGGGTGCCTGGAGATGGATGCATGCAGGGGCTGTACTACTAGATGGGTGCAGGGTGGCATAGTGAGGGTGCCTGGAGATGGATGCATGCAGGGGCTGTACTACTAGATGGGTGCAGGGTGGCATAGTGAGGGTGCCTGGAGATGGATGCATGCAGGGGCTGCACTACTAGATGGGTGCAGAGTAGTATAGAAATGCTGTCCTAGGAGGGGTGCATGGTGGCTTGCAGGGGCTGCACTACAAGATGGACGTAGGTTGGCATGCATAGCCTGCCCTGGTAGATGGATGCATCTCTGCCCCCAGAAGGCTGGTACAGGGCGGCATGCAGGGACTAACTTTACAAATGGATGCTCAGTAGACTAGAGGAGGTTTACTGAGCGATGCTCCATGGCAGGGGTACTTTTTGTAAAGTCTCCTTCACTTTTTGGTGTCTGTTTCATCCGTGTTTGGGCCGTGTGTCGTCCATATTCCATAGACGCTGCTCGAGCATCTCCTACTAGTGCTGAATGAAAACTGACAGAACATGGGCACCATCAGTGATGTCAGTGGTTTTTCACAGACCCATAGACTACACAGTACAATGTCGCCTTAAATGCCCCCTAAGTGGCTTCCATCCTGTATGATGCTTTCTTAAATGACCCCCACACATTGATGCCACCCCCCTCCCCTCATAAAATTATGCCCCCATAGATGGCTCCTGGCACAATTATGGCCCTCCTCAGAGTTATGGCCTCTTTGATGGCACCCACACAGTTATGCCCCTTAAGGTGGACTTACACCTGCAGATTATCGGGAACGAACAGACACTTGTTCCTGACAATCTGTCTGTCTAAGGCCTCTTGCACACGAACGTTATTTTTTTACCGCTTCCGTTCTGTATACGGTCCATATACGGAACCATTCATTTCAATGGGTCCGCAAAAAAAACCCCAGGATTTACGCCTTCGTTTTACGGATTTATGCCTTCCTTTTTTCCGTTCGGTTCAAAGATAGAATATGTCCTATTGTCCGCATAACAGACAAGGATAGTGCTGTTCTATCAGGGGCCAGCTGTTCCGTTCTGCAAAAAACGGAATGCACACGGACGTCATCCGTATTTTTTGCGGGTTGCAAAATACTGAAAAAGCCATGCGGTCGTGTGCAAGAGGCCTAAAGGTGCTGCAGTAGCGACCACTCGTCCTCATACTGTGGAGGTGATCGCTGCATGTAAATACAGAGCTTCACTGACTGTTGGGAAGGAACGTTCTTGTGGTTGCTCCCATGTATATTGCTACTATATGTTCCATATGTTATTAATACAGCATTTTTAAGTTTTATTTTTGGCCCTTGGGATTGGTTCAGTCTGACAGTGTGGCCCCCAACCAGACAAGGTTGAGCACCCCTGCAGAGTTGTGCCTCCAGGTTAAATACTCCTCTATCCCACCCCACCCCCCCAATGAACACAGTGGAGCGCGTCTGTCCCGCTCAGCAGCGCTGCCTGTGGCTCAGCACCCGGGTGTGATGGCGTCAATGCGGCATGCCTCCTTACGACGAACTACAGGCAGCAGGAAAATGGTGAACCAGGGAGGTGACGGCTCCCTGCTTCACCATCGCATTCAACCATATCTGCACCCTGAGGACCCAGATACAGTTGGAAGAGGCACATGCAGAGGACCCCTGCTCTATGGTGTAGATTCATTGAACTATGTGAAAGGACTTGCCACTGAACGGGTGGTCGTGGGCTGTGGGGCCTCCAGATGTATACAGTTAGAGCCCTGGCGTATTTCTTGATGCCATGGTTGTTTGATAGTTTATCCACATTGTGACTGACCTGTAATGTGTATGACGGCTTACAGCTTTATAGTGGAATATCCCCAGTCCTATAAAACCAGTAGCTCAGAATAGTCTAAAATAACAGCCTGAGGAATACTCCCAGTATGGATCCCCTGCTGGTTCCAGGGTGCAGATTCTTGGGTCCCCTTCCATTCCCTGCATCCTGTCGCCCAATGGGTGTGCTCTGTCCGCTGCAGCCGTTACGTATCTGTGTCGAAACATCATCACTGGAGACCAGGGTACAGAGGGCGGCAGCGGGGTCAGTAAGGTGAGTATTGTCTGAGCTACAGATATCGTTCGGATAGGTCATCAGTATCAGATCGGTGGGGTCGGACTCCCCGCACACCCAACAATCAGCTGTTTGAACGGGTGTGCACTTGTATGAGGGCCGTGTCCGCCTTGGTGTTTACCTGCCCGGCGTCTCCATTGTAGTGGCGGGTGCGGTGTAATCGCCACTGTTTGCCCTTCTGATCTGATATTGATGACCTATCCTTAGGTTAGGCTATCAATATCCATAGCCCAGACAACCCCTTCAAAGGAGGAGTTCAAGAATGGGGCAGGTTCTGCAAATCCCCTCCCCCGCCGCCCCAACCACCACTTTACTGGACCTGTAAAGGGAACATTACTTACCTGGTGCCGGATCCCCCCAGGACTGCGGTGCTCCACTGGATTACCTCAATGTAAACATCTGGTTTAACATCGCCACAGCCAATCACTGGCCGCGGTGGTCACATGACGCAAGGTGATCTGATCACTGCTGCAGCCAGTGCACAGCCTATTTAAAGGTCCCCACACACGGGTGTGTTGTCAGCCAAAACCCTGTGTGTATAGGGGCCTCCCAACTCTCCCACGACAGATATTAGTTGTCACCCAGCTTTCCCAGAAATGGCCTTGTAGGATTTGTAAGGTGACGTTTACCGATGCCCGGCCAGCAGCACAGCAGCACTAGGATAGAAGTAAATGGGGCCGTGGCCATTGCTTCTGATCCGGCAGGGACATCGCACTTTAGCTGACTTGTGTGACCCGCCCGTGGCTCTGGGCTGTACATGTAAAGTGTCTCTTTCCCTTGGCAGACTTGTGTGGCATGTGCAGGGTGTTTCGCGCTGCTGGTATAAATATAGGTGTGGTGTAACGTGTCTTACTGACCTGTAAGCAGCCATTAATAGCGTGCCAAGATATCCCGCAGCCACACAAAGTGTGAGCTCGTTCTGCTGTGAGAGTGTGGGTGAACCTGCCGGAGGAGCGCGATTTAGGCTCCCTACAGAAGTGACGTGGATCTGCGATTCATCTCTGCTGATTTCAGAGGGTGGCATACTCGGTGAATAAGTGATCGGCTTGTGTGGGAGGAGAAGATGAGCAGAGGCTTCAGGAGACGCTGGAAGCGTTCACAGCTTATATCCCTGAGAAATACGTAAAACGCTGCCATTACTGCCCCTAATCGTGGATGGAGTAAAAGCTGCAATGACTCTTAGAAATAGGGGATCTTCTGTCCCTGAGGAACCCAGTCCGATAACAGTCCATCAGTCAGGCTCTGTGTACTGGGGGGACATGAGGTCCTGCGGGAATGTCCCTGTTTTCCTGCTCGATTTGACAGCATCGGCAGTGAAGTCTCTTAATGACAGTGTCTCTGTAGTACACGAGCTTGACGGTGTATATCACTTCTGTATAAGTGAAAAGTACTGTCGAGCATCTTGCTATAAAGTCAACTAAGGGCATGTTCACACATAGGAAATTTCACAACGCCTTCCGCACCGATTTTCAGTCGGAATCCTCCTTGCTGTTTATATGGCTGTGGATTTGCAACCTGCATCTGGAAATGATGTGGATTATACATGTTTCTTTTTTCTCTTCCCTTTTCGTTCTGTATACTGTTGTAGTATATGGAAATTTAACATAAAAACCTTGTACAGAGTAGCACCAGGGATGAGTGTCGGAAACCGGGGGTCAGCTTTAGGGGGGTAGGTTCACACTAGGGCTGCACGATATGGGAATTTTGTGCGAGTGCGATTAGGGCCCTAAAAATTGCGATAACGATATGAGATGCGATATTTTAAGGGAATTGTGCTAGAGGTCTATTTGCTTGGATTTTCCCATATGAGCCGCTGACGCGGCTGGGTGTGACATAGTTATGGGGGATCTGTGGAGGATGCTGTGTTGTGGGGGATCTGCGGAGGACGCTGTGTTGTGGGGGATCTGCGGAGGACGCTGTGTTGTGGGGGATCTGCGGAGGACGCTGTGTTGTGGGGGATCTGCGGAGGACGCTGTGTTGTGGGGGATCTGCGGAGGACGCTGTGTTGTGGGGGATCTGCGGAGGACGCTGTGTTGTGGGGGATCTGCGGAGGACGCTGTGTTGTGGGGGATCTGCGGAGGACGCTGTGTTGTGGGGGATCTGCGGAGGACGCTGTGTTGTGGGGGATCTGTGCTATGACACATGGGGCCATGAGGGGGGCCAGCATAAGACACACACATATAGCATCTTATGCTGGTCCCCCTCATGGCTCTATGTGTCCCCTTATGTGTCCTAAACTGCGCACATAACTCCTATTCATAAAATGGCCAGCCTCTGTACTTTCACTATGAATGCACTCACACTGCAGAGAGCGGCAGCGAGCCGGCCGGCGCGTGACTGACGTCACTGTTACGCTCCTCCCACTTAGTCACGCTCCTGCTTCCTGAATTAAGTCGGCCGGCTGGCCGCCTCGCTCGCTCCCGCTCTCTGCAGTGCATTCATCGTGAAAGTGAGTACAGAGGCTGGCCATTTTATCAATTGGACAGAGGACATTTTATCAATAGGGGCCCCTTCATATATAATCGCGGCATTTTTGGGTCGGCCGAATTGCCATATCGCATTTGCCGCTTATCGCGATTCGATTATTTTTGCGATATATCGTGCAGCCCTAGTTCACAGATATTGTAAGTTTTCAGTGGAAAAAAATCCACAGTACCTACAGTACAAGCAAAGTCTCATCCACATGCAGCAGCAGCATAAACCATCTTGCATGACAGTGGCTGCTGTGGATTTTGACCCATGGGTGCAGTAGGTAACGCTCTGAGATGCCCAGGGAATACCAGCCCATTTTGGGCAGTTTTTACAGTGGTAATTTTCCACAGTAAACTCTCCACTTGGGGACAGACCCCATGGAAACTTTTCCCTCATTTTTGAAGCAAGGTTACCTATAGTGTATTAAAATAAATATATGCTTTTATCTTGGTCCTTGACGGATGGTCCATTGGGGGGGTCGTGAAATTTTTGTCCCCCCAGGGTCCCGACCAATGATCAGGCATATTATTGGGAAAGAAGCGGATGCTCCCGATAATTGCCTGATTTACATGCTCTGTGGGGAAAGAGATTAATACAGTGATCGCTTGTCCCCACAGGAGATCATTGTTCCTGTAGACCAGGGGATGCCCAACCTGCCGCCCTCCAGCTGTTGCAAAACTACAACTCCCAGCATGCCTGGACAGCCTACAGTAGGGCTTGGTGGGAGTTGTAGTTTATTTTTTACCACCACTGGAGGTCTGCAGTGGTTTAGACAGAATATTCTGCTGGACAGGAGGGATGCTTTATACAGGTCCCCAATAATCTGCCTGATCATCGATCCGTGTAAAAGGGCCCTCAGTTTGTTTGGACATTGCATACTTTGATTGGGAACCCCACTAATCATAGATGGCCTATCCAAATGCAAATCGTAACGAGAAATCAGATCTATGCATACAAAAAAAATCTTTAGGGTAAGGCCAAAGAGTGTGCTGCAAATGCGTCAAAATCGTGCGGCCGTCGCCTACCGCAGGTGGGTGTGGTCTGCCACGTGCGCCATTCGCTCTATTTGGCCTTTCCCATACAGGTACGTGGTTTTGAAAGCTGCACATGCCAAGAAGAGTACATAACATGATGGTCGCCTATAGGTTATTTGGGGGCAGCGTAGGAGAAGTGATTACCCTAGAAACCATCAGACCAGCTTTTCATCCTTTTACACTATAGCCTGCCATACATAGGAGATTGATCTGCTGCGTTGTGGCCGCTGAGTCGTCTGATCCCACCAAAATTTTCCGACCTAGCCTATTACATTTTCCACAGACGGGAGCCTGCCGTCGGCCATTCTGAACCATCATTCACACAAATTTTTATCCAGTGATCATCGGCCACAATTTTAGACGACTTTATAGCAATCTTACAGCGGTTGTCTCACTTCAGCAAGCAACATTTTCATGTAGAGAAAGTTAATACAAGGCCCTTACTAATGTATTGGGATTGTCCATATTGCCTCCTGCTGGCTTCTTTCATTTTTCCATCACGTTATACGCTGCTCGTATCCAAACTTACGACCACCCTGCAATCCATCAGCAGTGGTGGTCGTGCTTGCACATTATAGGAACAAATGTCGGACACTCTGGTGCTTTTTATTTTTTTATTTTTTCTATATAGTGCAAGTATGGGTACTTTCCCACTAGCGTTATTTTTTTCCGGTATTGAGTTATGTCCTAGGAGGGGCTCAATACGGGTAAAAAAAAAACAGTTTTTTCAGTTTTATCCTAATGAATTCTGAATGAAAAGCAATCTGTTCATTATGCATCAGGATGTCTTCCGTTCAGTCCCTCTTACGGTATTTGGCCAGAGAAAATACTGCAGCATGCTGCGGTATTTTCTCTGGCCAAAATTCCGGAACGCTGGATCCGGCATTAATTTCCATTGAAATGTATTAATGCCGGGTCCGCCACCTAGTGTTCTGGCAAAACTGATCCCGTTTCCCGGTCCGCAGACCTTAAAAAATAAGTACCGGATCCGTTTTTCTGGATGACACCAGAGAGAATCCGGAATTTCAATTCATTTGTCAGACGGAGCCGCCTACAAATGATACCCATTTGCATACGGATTTCGGGATCCAGCAGGCAGTTCCGGCAATAGAACTGCCTGCCGGATCCTCACAGCGCAAGTGTGAAAGTACCCTATGGCCACCACTGATGGATTGCAGGGTGGTCTGTAACCATGGAAACGAGCCGTGTATAATGTGATGGAAAAATTAATCCAGCCAGCAAAGGAAGCAATATGGACAATCGCAATACATTAGTAAGTGCCTTGTATTAACTTTCTCTACATGATGCATGCCATTTGTTGAAGTGAGACAAAATATCACGGAGGAAAAGCCGCACGCCGCCTAACCTTGTTCCATGACGGACTGAACTTGGCAGTCAGGAAGCTGAAGACGAGAGAAAGGAGGTAACGCAGCCCCCCTCCCCCACGGCTTCATCATTACAATATGGGTTTGAGTGAAGAAAGCAAACAGGAATTAGGTTCTGTACCCTATAGTAAAGGGAAAGCGCATGACGGCGTATGGTATGGAATGTGGGAAAGGAGGGGGAGGATGATGGGAGTGGGAGAACTGCGAAACTAACAAAAGCTGCCCGTCATAATACCGTGGTCAGATTCTCACTTGTACTGAGCGGGAGTACCTTTCCTGACGACCCTCTATCTGATATCTCTTCACTCATGGTATTGGCTGGTATACACTGTATTACACTGCCGATTTTCGGCATATGTGCATATACCCTCACACTAGCGTTAGACGTCTCCGACAGGGACATGTCCGGATTCAGCATTGCTGGACGCTACCTGACACCTGCCGCCCCCATTCACTATAATGGGCACCTGCGGTGTTACCCAACCCCCCGCCCACACAGCGATTTTCGTCCGGCCAAATCTCGGCAGGATCTGGATGTATGAGATCAGTACTAGGTAGCCAATGGACAAGAGTGGCGCTGTTGCTGGGGGACAATAATAAGAGTATTTCTTTTAGGACGTGTCCACATGGAACAGATATGCTGCAGATTGTAATAAATAAAGTATCAGCAAAGTGGATCAGGTTGCTACATGTCCATTTATGATGCATATTTCACCCATTGCAATTTGCTGCAGATTATTGGTGATTTTTGCTGTGGAAATGCAGTAAAAATCCACAGCGGAAACTCCTCTCCTATGTGGCCGTACCCTTATACGAGTTATCAAAAGTGAAAAAAATCATACGCCTTTCTGCTTTCTCCCGGTCCTTGGTCTGTAAACTCCCGGACAGGGTCACGTACTCTGCTGCAACCAATGACTGGCCTCAGCGATAACATGTTCCCAGGTGGCACGTCACTGCTGAGGCCAGTGATTGTCTGCAACGGCGGAGGTGGCCCTGTCTGGAAGTTTATAGGCCGGGGACTGGATGATTACTCAAAGGGGTATTCCAATTGGTTAAAGTTATCCCCTATGCACAGGATAGGGGATAACTATTTGATCAGTGAGGGTCCCGTACCCCCTGCAGCCCCCCTGAAATGTCCGGAGCAGCCGGACACACATTAGTGCTGCTGCTCCATTCATTGCCATTCTATGGCAGTTCCAGAGATGAGAGTACAGCGCTCACCTGTCTCCAGAATTCCCATAGAAATGTATGGAGCGGCTGCACTCATGCCTGATTCTTTTGAGGGGGTCTGGGGCCCCTGTACTTGTGATCAGTCGGGGTCCTAGAGGCAGAACCCCCACCAATCTAATAGTTATCCCCTATCCTGTTAATAGGGGAAAACTTTAACCTACCGGAATACCCTTTTAATGGAGCCCGAGAGCTGGAATGTTGTGGTGGGGAGCAAGTATGTAGAATTTATTTGGTTGTTCCCCCTCCCCCCTGGGAATAGTGGTATGTTTCTCCATTCAGGACCTCTGTCAATTAGGGCTCATGCCCACTGGCATAATGGATCAGTGTCCGTGCTGCGGACAGCAAATGGCAGTCTGCAATGCACGGGCATCTGTGGATGCAGACCCATTGACTTGACTGGGTCCACGATCCGCAAGTTACGGCCTAAGATAGAACATGTTCTATCTCTTTCCAATGTTGAGGCACTGACCTGAAGGCCGACGGCAGTGCTTCTTGCTGCTCCCGATCCGTGGTCCGTACCACTTGGTGCACGCAGCCAGTGTCCGTATATTGCTGACCGGCCATATATGGTCCACAATACGGGCACTGAGCCATTCTGCTAGTGGGCATGAGCCTTAGGCACACCAGAGAGAAGCTACAGAGGGCATTTTTAGGTCTGGAGGACCTGGCACGACGTTGCACAGACAGTATGTAATGCTCGGTTTCTCCTGCAGTGGCCCTTCCTTTGGGCTCCCCCACAGATTACAGCTGATCAGTCTCGGCACACCCTGTAATCAGGCTATTTTCAGAGAACCATTCTTACAAATAGGGATTGTCAAAAGCTGTGTGACTCGTATCTGTCTGTATGGGAACGGTGCGTACACCACTGCTGGCTCTTCTCTGGTTTGTAATGCTTTCATGGGTTGGAAAATTCCTCTGCTGTTGTTTTTTGTAAATTTAACTCACATTTGTCCTGAAAGTGTTTACACAGCAGTGTTAAGTGTGCGCTGCGGTATGTCATGTGTGCATCTGTCCGGGACCGTCATGATGATCATCCCCACTGTGCTGATTTGTTTCAATCCATAGCTTTGTGTAGGGTGTGTGTGTATATGTGTATATATATATATATATATATATATATATATATATATATATATATATATATATATATAATTTATATTATATACACACCCTACACAAAGCTATGTTGGTAGTAGAGCCAGAATATGACTTTATTCTCTGGCACACGGACTGCCAGAACATGCACCAGACTAGGGCTGCAGTAAACAATTATTTCAGTAATCGAGTAGTCTATCGATTTATTTTTTACGATTAATCGAGTAATCTAATAAGAAAAAATAAATTGACTGTTTTTCTTTATAAAAACTCATCAGACCCCCTGCCATTAGTCCCCAACACTCTTCATTCCCCCTGTGCGATCAGCCCAAGTGCATCAGTTCCCCCAGTGCCTTCAGCTCCACTATCCCATCCAGTGCCTTCAGCTCCACTATCCCATCCAGTGCCCCTCCATGCCATCCATTGCCAGCTGTCCCCCTTCAGTGCCATGCCCCCACTCCCATTTGCCCCTCCATGCCATCCATTGCCAGCTGTCCCCCTTCAGTGCCATGTCCCCAGCGCCAGTGAAAAATACTTTCCTGTAGGGGCGCCGGTCCACAGCTCTTCCTCTTCTCCGCGCGCTGCACTGGATCCTGACGTCACACAGCGTCAGGTCATAGTGCGTGCTTACGTGCACTATGACCTGACTGTGTCAGGATCCAGTGCAGTGTGGTGTGGGCCGGCGGGTGACCACGGAGCGGTAAGTTAATAGCAAACACTTCACTCCCGCTCCGTGGTCACATGACACAAACGATTCCTCGATGCAACAAATTTTGAATGCCGGATCCGGCATTCAGGCAAGTCTTCTGTTTTTTTTTTGCCAGAGATAAAACTGTAGCATGCTGCGGTATTATCTCCGTCCTGAACAGTCAAAAAGACTGAACTAAAGACATCCTGATGCATCCTGAACGGATTGCTCTCCATTCAGAATGCATGGGGATATACCTGATCAGTTCTTTTCCGGTATAGAGCCCTTGTGGCTGAACTCAGTGCCGGAAAAGAAAAACGCTAGTGTGAAAGTACCCTTATGAAACGTCGTTCTTAAAGGCCATCTGTCAGATTTGTCCCCATGACACTGGCTGACCTGTTACATGTGCTCTTGGAAGCTGAAGACATCTGTGTTGGTCCCATGTTCACATGTGTCCGCATTGCTGAGAAAAATGTTTTATTATATGCAAATGAGCATCTAGGAGCAACGGGGGCGTTACCATTACACCTAGAGGCTCAGCACATTGATTGACAAGGCGCAGCAGTGAAAGTGTCAAGACCCAGTCTCTATAACTGCATGCTGGGTTTTGCAGCAATTCAACATTTCTATCAATGACTGTGTACAGTATATGGAGGATTTTTACTTTTTACCACATACCTACCAATACAACATGGGTCCATGTTCACATCTATGGATTGTGCAGGCTTCACGTATTGTGCCATTTGTACGTTTTATCTGTGAGTGATAATGCTGTAGGTAAACTGATCATAAGACACTTTGGGGGAGATTTATCAAGACCAGCGCTTTCTGTGCACGCCTCGTCATAAATTACGCGCAGCCTCTGGCAGTTCGTGCGCTTAAAGGGGTTCTCCAGGAATTAAGAAAATGAAAATACTTAAATATTTACTTCATTATACAGGGAGTGCAGAATTATTAGGCAAGTTGTATTTTTGAGGATTCATTTTATTATTGAACAACAACCATGTTCTCAATGAACCCAAAAAACTCATGAATATCAAAGCTGAATATTTTTGGAAGTAGTTTTTAGTTTGTTTTTAGTTTTAGCTATTTTAGGGGGATATCTGTGTGTGCAGGTGACTATTACTGTGCATAATTATTAGGCAACTTAACAAAAACAAATATATACCCATTTCAATTATTTATTTTTACCAGTGAAACCAATATAACATCTCAACATTCACAAATATACATTTCTGACATTCAAAAACAAATCAGTGACCAATATAGCCACCTTTCTTTGCAAGGACACTCAAAAGCCTGCCATCCATGGATTCTGTCAGTGTTTTGATCTGTTCACCATTAACATTGCGTGCAGCAACAACCACAGCCTCCCAGACACTGTTCAGAGAGGTGTACTGTTTTCCCTCCTTGTAAATCTCACATTTAATGATGGATCACAGGTTCTCAATGGGGTTTAGATCAGGTGAACAAGGAGGCCATGTCATTAGATTTTCTTCTTTTATACCCTTTCTTGCCAGCCACGCTGTGGAGTACTTGGACGCGTGTGATGGAGCATTGTCCTGCATGAAAATCATGTTTTTCTTGAAGGATGCAGACTTCTTCCTGTACCACTGCTTGAAGAAGGTGTCTTCCAGAAACTGGCAGTAGGACTGGGAGTTGAGCTTGACTCCATCCTCAACCCGAAAAGGCCCCACAAGCTCATCTTTGATGATACCAGCCCAAACCAGTACTCCACCTCCACCTTGCTGGCGTCTGAGTCGGACTGGAGCTCTCTGCCCTTTACCAATCCAGCCACGGGCCCATCCATCTGGCCCATCAAGACCCATCAGTCCATAAAACCTTAGAAAAATCAGTCTTGAGATATTTCTTGGCCCAGTCTTGACGTTTCAGCTTGTGTGTCTTGTTCAGTGGTGGTCGTCTTTCAGCCTTTCTTACCTTGGCCATGTCTCTGAGTATTGCACACCTTGTGCTTTTGGGCACTCCAGTGATGTTGCAGCTCTGAAATATGGCCAAACTGGTGGCAAGTGGCATCTTGGCAGCTGCACGCTTGACTTTTCTCAGTTCATGGGCAGTTATTTTGCGCCTTGGTTTTTCCACACGCTTCTTGCGACCCTGTTGACTATTTTGAATGAAACGCTTGATTGTTTGATGATCACGCTTCAGAAGCTTTGCAATTTTAAGAGTGCTGCATCCCTCTGCAAGATATCTCACTATTTTTGACTTTTCTGAGCCTGTCAAGTCCTTCTTTTGACCCATTTTGCCAAAGGAAAGGAAGTTGCCTAATAATTATGCACACCTAATATAGGGTGTTGATGTCATTAGACCACACCCCTTCTCATTACAGAGATGCACATCACCTAATATGCTTAATTGGTAGTAGGCTTTCGAGCCTATACAGCTTGGAGTAAGACAACATGCATAAAGAGGATGATGTGGTCAAAATACTCATTTGCCTAATAATTCTGCACGCAGTGTAAATATATTCCCAAATACCTTTCATTAGTTATAATGGCTCGTTTTACTTCACAACACTGAGGTAAAGAGCTGCCTCATCCATCTCTCTGCTTGTCAGGGATTATGATCCTGAATATAGATAAGATCTTTAGCTGAATCTCTGCTGAAATTGAGTTCATGAGCAGATGTGGCTAATAAGCAGCAGCTCTTGTATGCAGTCTCCATTACCACAGTCTATCCTGTCTATTCTTTCTGTACTTCATGTCTCCTCATGAACTCCATTCCCACAAAGATTCAGCTAAGTATCATATTAAACTGTATTCAGGATCATAATCCCTGACGAGCAGAGAGGAGGAGGAGGCAGCACTGTGGCTAATTCTGGTGAAGTAACTTGTCCTGCTGTGTGATTAGGACAGGTTCTGTGTGTTCTAATAGGACAGCGGACTTTTTGTTCTAATCATTTCTCCCTAGACAAAACGAGCCATTATAACTAATGAAAGGTATTTGGGAATATATTTATAATAAAGTATTATTTAAGTATTTTCATTTTCTTAATTTCCGGAGAACCCCTTTAAGCAGAAATCTATTTGACAGCTCAGAGCAGGTGTGTATTTCTGGCTTCATTGGCAACAGAAAGCTGGTGTAAAGGAAGATAATTTTTTTTGGGGAGGCTGGTCACGCCACCCTTGCCATGTCTCATTTAAGGAAAGTGGCGAGGGCGGCGAAAAAGCTGAGTGGCGACTTTTCAGGCGCAAGGGAGACGATAAATTTCCCCCTTAGTTGTAAGCTTTGATTGGTATTTGGAGTGTCTATTTAACACAACTGACCTCTCCCAGTTTTAGCTCATTGTCCAAATCCCGTTCTTTGAGGGGTACTACGACCCTTTGTAAAACGCAGTCCACAAATTGTTTTTTTTTTTTTCCCTGTCCGTTTTTTTGCAGCCTGTATGCGGAACCATTCACTTCATTGGGGCCGCAAAAAAATGGAAATTACTGTGTCTACATGGCCGTTCTGGAAAAAAAATATTAATGTCCACATTATGGACAGTGATAGGACTGTTCTATTAGGGACTGGCCCTTCCGTTCCGCAAAATGTGGAAGGCACGCAGCCACTATCCGTGTTTTGTGGATCTGCAGTTTGCGGACCGCAAAGCGCCCACCAGTCTTGTGCATGAGCCCTAATACAGCTGCTTCGAGTCTGCCCAAACAGTAGACCCTCGTACGGAGTCTCTAAAAAGGGCAGGGGGGGTGCAGCTTCTATGGCGTGCACATGTCCTAATTGAGCATATGGGCCAGGGGTCGTCTTCATGGGACACCCCCTTTTTATTGTAGCACTGCTGGCTGAATGTGCCAGCGGTGGGTATAAATGGTGCTGGTATGCACCGAGGGGAGAGGGCACACGTTCAGCATTCTTGTATTATTATGTGTGAATTTGTCCAGAAAATTTCTTCAGTCGAATGCTACAAAAATCTCCAAGGGCAAACCCATTAAACTAAAACACATGCAGGTCCAGAGTTAATGGTTTACTTCCAATAAAAGGCACAGGACACATTACTGTTTTTTATTAAGGGCCTATCTGAGCTCATAAGTGAATGTGCTTGCCTTTAGGCCACGGGAAATGTGTCGATAAAATCAGAATAATGTGCGCGGCCATTTACTGTGCAGCATTAGGGTCCATTCACATGTCCGCAAAACGGTCACAGGCCATGTGCGTTCTGCATTTTGCGGAACGCACATGGCCGACACTTTAAATAGAAATGCGGAACAGATCCGGACCCATTTTGCGGACGTGTGAATGGACCCTTAAGGTGCAGAAACGGGCACCATGGATACGGGTATAGCTTTGTAAAAGTTTTTGCTGTGGTCTTTCCTCGCTTTGACAAAAAAAAAAAGACCCAAAACTGGGCTGTGTGACCGTCGGTCTAGTGGAAGCCTGTACTCGAGACACCGCATAGACCCTTCTCGCTAGGGGATACATTTGGTTTTGGGTGGCAGCCTACATGCAGTAGATGCCTCCAGACCAGTTTGTGCAACCAAAAATAATGTACTGGTACATTGTGTTATCTGAGGTGCAAAGGCGGGGGATGCAACACACTGCCATGATGTAGCTGATATGATTTGTGGTACAGCGTGATTACAACTGTCTAAAGGCACACGACGTACAGGGGATTTTCCAGAGGATAGGTCATCAGTATCTGATCGGTGAGGGTCCGACATCTGGGACCCCCACCGATCAGCTGTTTAGGCTACTTTCACACTAGCGGCACGGACCTCCGGCAGGCTGCTCCGTCGGGTGAACAGCCTGTCGGATCCGTCCTGCCGCTAGTGACGTGTGCCCCCAGACTGCCGCTCCGTCCCCATTGACTATAATAGGGGCGGAGGCACTTTTTCCGGAATAAAAGCCTCTCGCCGGGAACTCCGCCCCCGCCCCCATTATAGTCAATGGGGACGGAGCGGCAGTCAGGGGGCACGCGGTCACTAGTGGCAGTACGGATCCGTCAGGCTGTTCACCCGACGGAGCAGCCTGCCGGAGGTCCGTGCCGCTAGTGTGAAAGTAGCCTTAAGAAGGCACTGGCGCTTTTGTGAGCACCACGGCCTTCTCCCTGCTTTTCCCAGGCTGAGTGACGACACTATCGAGTGTCACGTGGCCTAGGAGCAACTCCACCCCATTCAAGTGAATGAGGCTGAACGCAATACTAGGCACAGGCGCTATATAATGTACGGCTCTGTGCTTGGTGAGGAGTAGGCAGCCAGATGATGGGTCATCAAAATAAACAAACGCCCTTTTAAAGGGATACTCCAGGATTTTACTGTTGATTGCCTAGGCTTAGGATAGGTCATCAATACCTGATCGAGGTCTGACACCTCACACCCCTGAAAATCAACTGTTCCGGTCAGATGTGGCAATAATGGAGTGCCACTTTAAGGATCCTCTTACACAGACCGATGCCAGGCCAATAATAAGCACTGAAGATATAAGTCGATTCACCTCCCAACGTGACCAACCTGCAGTGGTGATCGTACTTACCTGATCCCCGCTGCTGGAATTAGACTCCAATCGCTCCATGGGTATGGGGGGGGGGGGGGGGGAGGAGAGTGCACGTGACCGCTGCAGCCAATCGCTGGCCATAACCAGATGTGGCCATTGCTGTGGTCACGTTATCTCTCTGATATTTTGTTGGTGTCCCAGCAGAAAAGTTACTCCTGGAGTGGAGGACCAGGCTGCTAGTTTAGGGACGTTTGTCCATTCTTGCATATGAACATGGCTGAGCTCCTCCTGTGTTCTGCTGCAGGCAGTGGTCCGAGAATAGGATATGGCGTAACGATTGCACTTTTTAGTGTTGTGCCCTGTGACCATTGTATGTTGTCCATCCACTTATTGCCTTCCTTTATAGTTTCACTGGGAAGGAAATGGAGCGGTGAGATTACCTCAGAAGAGGACGTGGCTGACTGGATGCCGACCGCTTCCTTCCTATTGCAGAAACAACCAGTTCATTTCCAGTACTGGTTGATCATGGATAACAGACTGGGTATCTTTTTACAGGGCATCTGTCAGCAGATTTGTACCTATGACACTGGCTGACCTGTTCCATGTGCGCTTGGCAGCTGAAGACATCTGTGTTGGTCCCATGTTCATATGTGCCCGCATTGCTGAGAAAAGTGATGTTTTATTATATGTAAATGAGCCTCTAGGAGCAACGGGGGCGTTACCATTACACCTAGAGGCTCTGCTCTCTCTGCCCTCTGCTCTGACAGGGTACTTTCTCCCCTGCTGGTAACCATGCAGCAGAAACCACTGGGTGTAAATGGGATTTTGTAGCCTTCCCCTGCGGTGAAGTTATTTACTGCCATGTCTGAATACCGCCTAGAAGTGGCCGTCAGTGGATAGTTTTTGCCGTGGTTTTGTAAACTACTTGCCTACCCTCCATACTGAGATTACATGTCCGTGTTGGCTTATTTCCTTTTGATACTGAGTGATTTTAAAGGGGTTCTCTGTGTTACAGACATTGACTTATCCTCGGGATAGGTCACCAATATCAGATCGATGGGGGTCCATGCAGCCAGAGCGCCGAAACGTTTACCGTGTACGCAGCACAACTCCGTACAGGGCGTAGTGGCCGTGCTGGGGTACTGCAGCTCAAGTGACTGGGAAGTAAACTGCAATGGGCTGGAAACGACAGTGTACAGAACCTCCTGCTCACACTCTGTTCCCAGTATTGTTTCTGGCTGCCTGTAACAGCCGATCATTGAGAGTGCGGGGTATTGGACCCCCTAAATATCTGATATTGATTATCGGTCATCAATATCTGTAGCCCGGACAAAGCACAGCGATGCCCTGTGATCCTTCCGTCACTGCATTGTCCGTTAGAAGTCTGTGGTAGTTAGAAAATCCATCGCTGTTCTAAGCAAGGCTCGCTTTGCTGTTAAACCCCTTCCCTCATACTTTACACTGCAGCCAGTGTGGATTTGACAGACCTTTACTAAAGCCTGGCCATAGTAAGATTTGCCAAATTCACACACTGGAATCTGTGCCCGCAATGAGCTCATGTAGATGTCGGCTATAGTTTTGACAGTTTTTGGGTGTAAATTATTGTAATTATCGCCGGCTGAGTTGGCACGCCCCTTCCGCTAAGCTCCCTCCAAGAACGGTGGAGAATTGTGACTTTTGATACATGTGCCCCAAAATGTTTATATGCTACATTTTTTGTAAAGCACTGATTTCATTGAGGTGCACAACTTTGAGGTTTGTGTGATGTTTTGTGCCGTCTCCGCAGGTGAATAGAGCGCGGCGTCGGGCAGTACCGTACCCACGTATGTGCTGCACAGATAAACACGCAGGGTTATTACCCTGTCACCTCCGCTGACACGTGATCTATACTTTCCTTTTCATCCTGTTATTTTGTGCTTTTCACAGCTGTTGTGTGGGAGGAGGACATAAGTGGTACAGTATCACTGCTAGTGTTATTACTGTGATATTAAAGGGGAAGTGTACTGAATACTGGTGTTCTGACATAACGTACAGACGTGTCGGTAGATCATACGTGTATTACCGCAGCTCCTGGCCACTGCTCTCTTCACTTGCTCTGGTCTTCTGTGTCTCGACAGCTTGGACCCGCTTTCCCCTTCTTCCCAGCAGGCCCAACCCACGGGGTTGCTCTATCCCGCCACACAGGCTGTGATCTGCTTGCAGGCAACGTTGTAAGGCACGTCCATGCGCTCGCTCCGTCTAGAGCGTGAACACCCTAATTTACACAAGCCAGTGGCTGCCCACCTTTGGGTACTCTAGGCATATTCCCCTGTGTGATGGTGCCTGACCAATAGGTTCCTAGTCCTGCTAGGTGTGCTGTTTTACTTTCGTCTGCCTGTTTACTGGCTTCTGCCTGTTTTCTGGATTTGACCCTTTGCTAGCTGATCTCCGTACTGGCCGATCTGCCCTTGGACTGTTTATTGGATTGTGTGTACTCTGCCTGCGCTGACTTTGACCTGTCTCTGACTAAGGCTTTGCCTAATTCCCTGGTGCTCTGCATCCCCTTGGGTCAGGTGTCAACCAAACAGAGGTCGATTCTCCTGCAGCAAAGTCCAAATCCCTGTATTGTTAAAGGGCAAAAGCAGGGCACTGCCTAGATAACGTCCTTAGGAGTCGCCGCAAGACAAATGTTTGGTTGGCCCAGTAATTCCACACCCACTGTCAAACAATATGGTCCACAAACTCGGACATTCACTAATTTCTAAAACCACTTTCTCCTCAATTACTGAAAATTAGACTACAGCAAAATGTGCAATTTGAAAGGCACAATTTTTAACCACCTCCCGACCGCCTAACGCAGGGATGCGTCCTGCGGGCGGCCGGGTTATTCCTCCTGGACGCATCGGCGCGTCTTGACGCGAGATTTCCTGTGAACGGGCGTTCACAGGATTGCAAGGTAAGCAAGTTGATCTACAGCCTGCCAGCGGCAATCATTCGCTGGCAGGCTGTAGATGCGATTTTTTATTTTTTTTATTTATTTATTTATTTATTTATTTATTTTTTAACATCAGAAAGGTATATTAGACGCTGTTTTGTTAACCTGCTACCTGGTCCTCTGGTGGTCCCTTTTGCTTGGATCCACCACCAGAGGACACAGGCAGCTCTGTAAGTAGCACCAAGCACCACTACACTACACCACACCCCCTCCCCCCCCCTGTCACTTATTAACCTCTGATCACCCCATATAGACTCCCTGATCACCCCCCTGTAAGGCTCCATTCAGACGTCCGTATGTGTTTTGCGGATCCGCAAAACACAGACACCGGCAATGTATTTTGCGGATCCGCACATTGCCAGAACTATATAGAAAATGCCTTTTCTTGTCCGCAATTGCGGACAAGAATAGGACATGTTCTATATTTTTGCGGAATGGGAGTGCGAACCCGGAAGTGCAGATCCGCAATTCCGGATCAGAGCGGGACAAAGTCTGTCCTCATAGAAATGAATGGGTCCGCAATTATGTTCCGCAAAATGCGGAACAGAATTGCGGACGTGTGAATAGGGCCTAAGGGTCCCTTATCACCGCCAGTTAGTTAGCCACTTGTTAGGTCGTTAGTGCCCACCGCAGTCACTGATTAGCGTCATCGTTGTCGCTAATCAGCACTAGTACTATATAGTATCTGTAAGTGATCAAGACTGATCGCAATCAGATCTATATCAGTACATTAGCAGTGCTCCAGCCTAAAAAAAATACCTAGTAGCCATTGGCTTCTGAACTGAAAAATTTAGGAGCCAAATCAAATTTTTAGTCGCCAAATCGAAACTGAATCAAAATTTTGGTATTGTGACAACGCTACGCCGATCAGATCGGCGTAGGGTTGTTTTGAAACCAAAATTTTGATTCGCTTTCGTCACCATAAAGTATTGCGATACTCAATACCGCGCAAAAAAAAACAAAAAAGCCACGTGCATTTTGCATTTTATGAAACATTCGGCCCATAATAGAACAGTCCTATCCTATTTTTTGGGGTGACAAGTTGACTAAAAAATGGTGAATGCTCACCACATAGGAGATATTTTTGAATAATTTAATAGTTTGGACAGCGCTGTGTAATATGTTTATTTATTTATTGTTTATATATTTTATATGTAAAATTGGGAAAGGGGGGATTTAAACGTAATATTTTAGGGTACTTTCACACTAGCGTTATTCTTTTCCGGCATAGAGTTCCGTCCTAGGGGCTCTATACCAGAAAAGAACTGATCAGGCATATCCCCATGCATTCTGAATGGAGAGTAATCCGTTCAGGATGCATCAGGATGTCTTCAGTTCAGTCATTTTGACTGATCAGGCAAAAGATAAAACCGCAGCATGCTATGGTTTTATCTCCGGCGAAAAAAAAAATGAAGATTTGCCTGAATGCCGGATCCAGCATTTTTCCCCATAGGAATGTATTAGTGCCAGATCCGGCATTCAAAA
This sequence comes from Bufo bufo, assembly GCF_905171765.1. Lineage (NCBI taxonomy): Eukaryota > Metazoa > Chordata > Amphibia > Anura > Bufonidae > Bufo > Bufo bufo. The sequence continues at coordinate 786,158,240 of NC_053390.1, read as the reverse complement.
TACCGGAATGCACCCGCACTAAATCCGGACCCATTCACTTCTATGGGGCTGTGCACATGAGCGGTGATTTTCACACATCACTTGTGCGTTGCGTGAAAATCGCAGCATGCTCTGTTGTGCGTTTTTCACGCAACGCAGGCCCCATAGAAGTTAATGGGCCTGTGTGAAAATCGCAAGCAAGTGCGGATGCGGTGCGATTTTCACGCATGGTTCCTAGGATGAAAGTCTATTCACTGTATTATTTTCCCTTTATAACATGGTTATAAGGGAAAGTAATAGCATTCTGAATACAGAATGTACAGTAGAAGGTCAATATAATAAACATTGGTGGCGCAGTGCGCCCCCCCATCACCCCAGCATAATAAACATTGGTGGCGCAGTGCGCCCCCCCATCACCCCAGCATAATAAACATTGGTGGCGCAGTGCGCCCCCCCAACACCCCAGTATAATAAACATTGGTGGCGCAGTGCGCCCCCCCATTAACCCAATATAATAAACATTGGTGGCGCAGTGCGCCCCCCCATTAACCCAATATAATAAACATTGGTGGCGCAGTGTGCCCCCCCCCAATATAATAAACATTGGTGGCGCAGTGGGCAGTGCCAATGAGGGTTAAAAAATAAAAAAATAATTTACTCAACCCTAACCCGCCTCCTGTATTTGGGGGGGGTGCACTGTGCCACCGACGTTTCTTATACAAATACAGGAGGCGGGTGCCGGAATCAAATAGCCGGCACCCGACCTTTGTGACAGGGAGCTGCGATCAGCTACAATTAACCCCTCAGGTACCGCACCTGAAGGGTTAACTCAACTGCAGCTGATCGCAGCCCCCTGTCACAGAGGTCGGGTGCCGGCTATTTGATTCCAGCACCCGCCTCCTGTATTTGTATTACAGCTCAGTTTTCTTCATTGGTGGCGCAGTGGCCACAGCCCCTCCTCCTCCTGCCTCTTCTTATTGGCAGCGGCGGGGGCAGCAGCACAGGGGGGAGGGAGAGACTCCTCCTGCGCTGCTGAGAACGGATCATCACCGCTGTATTGAGCAGAGCTGCGGCGGCGGGTCTAGTCGCAAATGGCGACAAGACTAAAAAGTCTTGTCACCATTTGTAAATTCTAAGTCGCATTGGCGACCATTTTGGTCGCCATCTGGAGCCCTGATTAGGGTCACCTTAGGCTCTACAAAAAACGCAGTGTTCGCCCGATCAGGCCTGATCTTGTGCGCACACTTGCGTTTAGTCCGCCCCACCGCAGTGACCAGAAATGTTTTTTTTTTCTGATCACTGCAAAAACACTGTAAAATCGCTGCGGCTCTATAAAGATCACTTTTGAGCTTTTTGGATCTTTATTAGCGATCGCAGCTTTTTTTTTTTTTTTGCACATTTTTTGGCAGAGATTTTTTCATCCACATTGATCGATGCGAATGAAGAAATCTGTGCGGTTCATTTTTTCTTTCAGCCCAGAGGCTGAACGGGAAAAAAAAATCTCATTACCCGTATGCTCAATATAAGGCCTCGTGCACACGACCGTGCCGTTTTTTGCGCAAAAAACGGAAGGCGCCCGTGTTGACTTCTGCAATTTGCGGAACGGGTGCCGGCAATATAAATGCCTATTCTTGTCCACAAAGCGCGGAGAAGAATAGGACATGTTATATATTTTTTTTAGCGGGGCTGCGGAACGGAGCCACGGATGCGGACAGCACACGGAGTGCTGTCCGCATCTTTTGCGGCCTTATTGAAATGAATGGGTCCGCATCCGAGCCGCCAAAACGGTGGCTCGGATGCGGACCCAAACAACGGTCGTGTGCATGAGGCCTAAGGAGAATAGCAGAAACTCCTAATGCTGGCCATACATGTAATGATTGCGGAGACCCTCAAATGCCAGGGCAGTACAAACACCCCACAAATGACCCCATTTTGGAAAGAAGACTTTCGCTGAGGGGGATATTGAGTCCATGAAAGATTGAACTTTTTGTCACAAGTTAGCGGAAAGGGAGACTTTGTGGGAATTTCTGCTAACTTGTGCCAAAAAAATTATCTTCTATGAACTCGCCATGCCCCTCACGGAATACCTTGGGGTGTCTTCTTTCCAAAATGGAGTCACGTGTTTATTCCAAACTACTTCTCACGCTTTAGGGCCCCTAAAATACCAGGGCAGTATAAATACCCCACAAGTGACCCCATTTTGGAAAGACACCCCAAGGTATTTCGTGAGGGGCATGGCGAGTTCATGTAAAATTTTATTTTTTGTCACAAGTTATTTATACTGCCCTGGTTTTTAGGGGCCCTAATGCGTGAGAAGTAGTTTGGAATCCAAATGCGTAAAAAATGCCCTGTGAAATCCTAAAGGTACTCATGGGAATTTGGGATCCTTTGTGCACCTAGGCTGCAAAAAAGTGTCACATGTGATATCGCCGTACTCAGGAGAAGTAGGGCAATGTGTTTTGGGGTGTATTTTTACATATACCCATACTGTGTGAGAGAAATATCTCTGACCTGCTCCTTGATTAGGTGGTACATATAGGTGTGCTTGCTCCTCCTCCCATTGGTTGCTTGATGCACATGGAGGTGACTAGGAGCAGCACACCATATGTGCGGCGTCTGCGCTCCTGAACATAGAAGCCCAATGGCTTAGGTAGGTTTAGCGTAGGACCCGCCTGACCTGAGACCACCTTGGCGCTTGGTAGGCAGGCTTAGATGTGTTTTGATCAAAATACATTGACTGTGTCTCAGATATTATCATATCAGAGTGAGGACTTTGTCCATATATAATGCTTGCATCTACTTTACTAAGTGCATTATTATCTTATTTCTGTGGTTTCCTTCAAGTCATCATTGTAGCATAAAATCCTCCGGTACTCCACTCATAGGGGCTGAAGGGGTTATGTCCGGGTTCAGCTCTGAAACTAGACAACCCCTTTAACCCAGCATGCTTTGCTCTGTGAAATTTCACAGGACTTGCTCCGTCTAGACTACTTGAGAGGGAACAGTTTAGCAGGAAGAGCAAATTTTGAAAAACAAAGCTTGCTGGGATTGGTTAGAAAACCCAGCAGGAAGAGGCTGAAAACAGGAAGTTCTGCATGTAAACATCTTGCCAGGATGCAGTGATGCCAAGAAGAAGGGAAGGAAAGTGCTGACATGAAGAGATATATTCGGCAACAATATTCAGTGTTTGGGGTACTCTGGGCAGATTAAAAATATTGTAATTATGAAACCAGGGCACCTCTTTTAAATATAAATCACAAGAGCAAAATGGCAGGAACTGCAAACAGTTGTCGCTCTGTCCCCTGTTCTCTTAGACAATGAGTCGCACTCATTCATGAATGCTCTTCATACACAAATCTTGGTGTAGACTTCGTGCAGTTATATTTAAATCCTGTGAGGGGGAAACCTGACCTATGAAAGGTGCTCAGGGATTAAGGAGCTTTTGCAAAAGTATGTAATGTGATAGACATAATCTGTTGTTCTCTGAGGTCACCAGGAGCACCGGTACTACCACTCTGCATCGTTTAAGTGTCATGTTGTGGCTTTTCAAAGGGCGTACCAGGCCCAGCTAAGAAGGAGTTTCCTTTCTGCTAGAAAACTATATCCTATAATTAGCAGTTTTCTGTTCCTCCTGCCTTTCATATACATCTACATGGTGTCTTTCCATATCTGTATAGCACTGCTGGTGCTTATGGTTTGCTTGGCACAGTGGCTCGCACACATGCATGTAGTAGTTTCCTATACCAGTATGTAGCAGATGAGATGCCCTTGCTAGAATTTCACTGAAAGCTCAATATTGCTAGTCAGCAAAGTGTTAGGTCCAAGCCACAAGCAATCCAAGTGTTTATAGACTAGCACGAGGAACCCTTATGAGTTTTACGATGTGTTCCTTGAAGTTCTTCCATGCAATTATCACTTGCTGCATGCTTCCACTATCAAAAAGGTCTGAAAACCACAGTTACTGGCCACACTGTGTAAGGCCAGTGTGGCGACTCGCTCTGGTAGACCGGATTAGCAGACGCAGTATAGAAGCAACAACAAGTTCTTTGGATCAAACAGTTCAGTGTTTTATTCACACTTTAGGCAAGTGACAAAACAAGCAGTCCTATTCAAACAAAAAGTTACCTTGCGGTGTTGGTAATTCACACCATGTGGAAATTCTGCCTCAGAGTCCTTGCTGATAGCAGCACCAACCTGTTTTCACACCAAACGGGTAGCAAGCCTTCATCCAGACACAAGGCTCCCAGATCCCAACACAGAGACATGGCTTCTGAGCCCAGCTGCCTATTTAAGGACAGCCAGGTGCTGCCAAAACCCAGACCAGCATTTAATATCCAGTCCGGTATTTGACCTCACCTGGCTGTAAATCAGCACATGCTGGGAGGAAAATACCTGTTTTCCCAGACCAAACCTCTCACTGTCACATACCTTTGTTCATCCCTGAGCGGGTCAACACACGCCAGACAGTTTACCCGGGACACGGCATCCGCGTTTCCCTGTAACCGGCCTGCCCTGTGTTCCACCGAAAACTTCGTCTTGTAGGTAGAAAAACCATCTGGTTCCCCGGGCATTTCTGTCCTTGGCCAGGCTCATCCACTTGAGAGGGGAGTGGTCAGTCATTTTCTCCCCAATAAATAATAGCGGAGAGATTCTAGTGCCCACTTGATAGCCAGGCACTCTTTCTCCACTATACTATACCGGGTCTCAGCTGGGGTGAGCTTACGGCTGAGGAAGACAACGGGATGCTCCTGCTCGTTGATTTCCTGAGACCGTATAGCACCGAGGCCTACTTCGGAGGCATCGGTCTGTACTATAAACTCCCTTTTGAAGTCGGGCGTCACCAAAACCGGGGACCCGCACAGGGTCAACTTCAAAGCGGAGAAAGCCTCTTCCACCCGATCATCCCAGCGAACCATCATTGACTCGTGTCCCTTCAAGAGCCCTGTCAAGGGCGCTGCTAGAGTAGCAAAGCGGGTAACAAACCTCATGTAATAGCCAACCATTCCCAGGAGTGACTTTATTTGCCTAGTGGTGACAGGTCGGGGCCAATTCCGTATTGCCTCTATTTTGTTCACTTGGGGTTTGATGTCTCCGCGCCCAATGACAAACCCCAGGTACTTAGTCTCTTCTTACCCTATTGCACAATTTTTTTGGGTTGGCGGTTAGTCCAGCCTTCCGAAGGGAGTCCACTACAGTCTGCACTTTGGGTAGGTGACTTTTCCAGTTGGTACTGTGCATGACAATATCGTCCAGGTAAGCCGAAGCGTACCGACGATGTGGACGAAGCACAAAGTCCATTAGTCGCAAAAAAGTGGCGGGGGCGCCATGCAGACCAAAGGGTAAGACCTTATACTGATACAGCCCCTCAGACGTGATGAAGGCAGTTTTTCTCTTTGGCAGCCTCCGCTAAGGGCACCTGCCAGTACCCTTTTGTGAGGTCCAAAATAGAAAAATACCAGGCTTGTCCTAACCTCTCGAGGAGCTCATCCACCCGGGGCATGGGATACGCATCGAATTTGGAAACATTGTTAAGTTTTCGAAAGTCGTTACAAAACCGCAACGTCCTGCCTGGCTTGGGTATCAATACTATAGGACTGGCCCACTCACTTTTTGACTCCTCAATGACATCTAGCTGTAACATTAGCTGCACCTCCTCCGAGATGGCTCGTTGCCGATCTTCGTGTACCCGGTATGGTTTTAATCAGACTTTTGCCTGAGGCTCAGTGACAATGTCATGCTGGACCATGGAAGTGCGTCCAGGGAGGTCTGAGAACAATTCAGGACCCGGCGGCAAGTCCTCCACGTCTCCCACCATCACACTTAGCGGGGTTGTCTCCCCCTCTTCCACCGAAGTGGCGGTCACCCCTACCGCTGGCCCTTCGGTCTCAGGTTCCCAGGGTTCTGGTTTTCCCCCCTGAACCGGGCCATTCTGGTTTCTCCTGTCTCATGGGCATCAGTCACTCTCATAGCAGGCCACAGTGCCGGGAAGTCTCTCCCTATTATGAGTTCATAATGCAGATTTGTGGCAACAGCCACCTCGTGGATTCATCTGCCAGTCCCTGTGGTTAGAGACACCAGCACGGTGGGGTAGTCTTTTAAGTCTCCGTGGATGCACATCACCCCGACTTTCCGGCCAGTATACTCGGTGGACCGCACCAGGGTAGCCCTTACTAGGGTCACCAGGCTCCCTGAGTCCAGCAGAGCCTCCGCCGGAGTGTCTCCCACTTCCACCTGGCACAAGTGATCTAGAGACTCTGAGGTGCCTGTTGCACACAGTTTCCTGGCATATAGCGACTTACGGTAGCCATAGTTGGTGTCCATGGGCTCAACTGGATGGGGACAGTCAGCCCTTACATGGCCAGGCTCCTGACACCGCCAGCAGACTATCGGAGCCAAGTCCGTCGTGGGTACATCCCGGGCGGGTTTTATTGGCTCAAATCTCCCGGCCTGTGGTTGAGATTTCCGGGTTTTGCTGAGTCCCCCCTCCCTCCCGACTGATCTCTCAGAATCCTGGTAGCTTCATAGCGTTCCACCAGGTCCACCATCTCAAAGGCATCGCCAGGAGACACCTGACCGATCCAGTGCTGGAGAGGTTATGGCAAAGCCATCCAGAACATATCAGCTAATAGTCTATCCAGCATAGCCGGGGACTCGGCACATCCGGCTGTAGCCACTTTTGCAAGAGGTAGATTAAGCCATAATACTGGGTCCTCGCAGGCTCAGCCAGCTTAAACCCCCACTGATGTTCCCGCTGGGCCCGGACCAACACATTCACGCCCAGTCTTGCCTAAATCAGCAACTGGTCTCCTGCTGCATCTTATTAGCCTCATGTTTCTGCAGGTTTGTCTCTCGCTGCTGCAGATTAGCCTCCATGAGGGCCTTCACAACGGCCTCCATTTTGTCGTGGGGCACTGGTTGTAATACAGCTGGTTTAATGTACGACATACAACCGTGCCTGAAAAATGCAGAAACCAAAAATATCGGCGTTCATGCCAACCTCACTGCTCTTTCCCGCATCCTCCACCAATTGTGGGGACTCGCTTTGGTAGACAGGATTAGCGGACGCAGTATAGAGGCAACAACAAGTTCTTTGGATCAAACAGTTCAGTGTTTTATTCACACTTTAGGCAAGTGACAAAACAAGCAGTCATATTCAAACACAAATTCACCTTGTGGTGTTGGTGGTAATTTACACCGAGTTTTTGCTCATAGCAGCACCAACCTGTTTTCACGCCAAACAGGTAGCAAGCCCAGACACAAGGCTCCCAGATCCCAACGCAGAGACCTGGCTTCTGAACCTAGCTACTTATTTAAGGACAGCCAGGTGCTGCTAAAACCCGGAACGGCATTTAAAATCCCGTCCGGTATTTGACCTCACCTGGCTGTAAATCAGCTCAGCACTACATGCTGGGAGGAAAATACCTGTTTTCCCAGACCAAACCTCTCTCTGTGTCACACCAGCTTCACACAAGTGTCTTGGGTACAAGAAACTCGCTACATGTTGTAACCAGATTTCCTGGGCCAAACGCTGTTCCTCTGACATCGTAATGACTTATGGGTCTACTGTACACATGAAATGCCATGAGTACAGGGCAGTGGGCCTGTGGTGATGCAGGAACTCACAGCACCATAAGCCTTGATGAGGCTTTGAGTTCATGTCAGAAGAGCAGTGTTCGGTCCGGGAAATATAGCCGTCAGCCGTCGTGTGAGACTGACCTAAACCGGACTGAAAAATGAACTCCCTAAAATTAGGTCGTCCGCCTTCATATAAAGCAGGCTGCCTTGTCCGGTCATGTACTTCCAAATGAACTATTCATTACTTTCTGGATAAAATAAAGGTATGAATATTTCATTGCCTGTACACATATACCACCCCAACCCCTCGGTTCTACAGAATAGCGGATGTCCCTTGTGTTTTTCAGGTAGTGAATGGAATCCCCATTTCAGCAAAAAAGTGTGTTTTAATTTAATAACTTTTATAGATAACTGTCCCAGTTAGCTATTCATAACAATCTATACTGAGACTGCTTTTTAGTGACCCTCCAGTTCACAGTCAAAATCTCACAATAGATGGGGGAATATATAGGTAACGAGCAGAGATCTATACCTGTGAGGGGGGTGTCCCCTCTGCTGTAGATACTTGATTGACAGGGCTGGACAACTCGGCTGGCCCTGACAATTTTGCAACGCAAAGGCTCTCGTTTTCGGAAGCACCAACTGTCCATGCGCTGCTACCCGAAAGTGTATTGGCACATGCACTGCCACCACTCCAGTAGCGGTAACAGAGACTCTGTGCTTGCGCCGCTACTCGGAACTCTCTGAGGCACGAGATTTTCAGGGTCGGCGCTCATGTGACAGTGTCCTCTACTGGTATATGGACCAGGGAAGATACAGAAAGGACACACTGATGACATCATCAGTACCGGTCAACCTGAGAGTGCTTGTTTTCCCTCAAAATAACAATGCTGACATATATTTTCTTAGATCTCTGTGGTCCTCTGTTATTCTTCCTGGAATGGGTTTAATGGAAAGCTGCAGTAATGTAGGTGTTTAAAGAGGATCGTTCAGCTCTCCTGACCTGTCTATATATTTTTTTCCGTTTGCGTTCCATATATGAACAAAAACGGATCAGCCAGCACACACCCTGTGCACGCCGCTCGGGGTAGGAGCAATCTCCACTAATACTATAGAAGAAATCCCAGCCGTCGTGTCTTGATAGTATGATGTTTTTTTAATGCACCAAATCAAATCGATATGTCCTACACCCAGGACTCGTTTCGGCAAGCGTGCCTTCATCAACAGAGAAGAATGAACAAGCAATTAGGATAAATGAGATGACTACCAGGTTTGAGGAGATGGGAGGATACCCTTCCTCCACTTTGAGGGAAACGAGAAAAGAATTGGATAAATCAAATAAAACCGCGGTCATAAAACCATCTAGATTGGCACTTGTGCACAAGCATCATCCCTATAATCAGAGGTTTGATAATATCATACGCAAGCATTGGCACTTACTGGGAAAGGCATACCCCATGATTGAGGAATTCAAAAATTCACCTCTGATATGCAGCAAAAGAAACCCCAATTATAGGGATAAACTTGTGCACGCTGTTATAGGGAAAAACATCATACTATCAAGACACGACTGCTGGGATTTCTTCGATGCGTTCCATATATGGACTGTATATGGAACCATTCATTTTAATGGATCCGCAAAAAAAAACGGACGTCATCCTTATTTTTTGCGGACCGCAAAATACTGAAAAAGCCATACGGTTGTGTGCAAGAGGCCAAAAGCTCATGAAGACCTCAACTAGGAAATGTGTTACTGGTACAGAGGTGTGTTGTAGTACCGCTGTGGCCCCTTCAGTTAGTAAATCTACGTTTTCCAAGATTTCCGTACAAATCTATTTGAAATTTCCGTGCTTACATCTCCGGTGACATGTGAAGCAGTTTTGGTGATTTTGCTTTGCTGAATGTCTTTGTTCATTCACGACAACGAGGAGCGCTCTCTGATGTTTTCCAGCTGCACAGACTGTAGAAAGTAGGGCAAGGCGGGGAAGGCTTTTTTTTTAGGAGTGATCCGCTGTATCTGCCAGCCTTAGGAGAATAGCGGGCCATGAAACCCGCCAGACCGCTCAACATGTGGTTCCCAGCATTAGAATGGAGATGAGCCTGGTCTGCTTGTCTGGAAGGATTTACTGCTTGATGTCTAGTCTTGCATTTCTTCGCTGGCCTCGTTGGTTGCCTGGCGTACTTTTTTTTGCTCGCCTTTCTGTGCAAGTATTCATATACTGATCTAACTGGAGATGCTCATTCCAACTGGATGGATATAGAGGGACAGTGTCTGGAAATCTCTAAGCTTTAAAGGCTAGCCTCTGGATAGGTTAGCATCAGATTAGCTGGAGTCCGAATCCTGACACCCCCTACAGATCAGAGTCTAAAGGGAATCTGTTACTAGTTTTAGGGCTCATGCACACGAACGTGTGCCACCCATGCTGTGCATTGGGTAATGCAAATTGTGGTCCCCAATGCATGGGCGCAGTTCGTGTGGCCGGCACTGACGGATGCACACTCGTTCAGATTGAATGGGTCTGCAATCCTTCTGCACCGCAAAAAATTTAGCATGTTCTGTTTTTATTTTATTTTTTTCATTGGTTGCATGGGCTATGGCTCAGTCCTATTTAAGTGAATAAGCCTCAGCTGTAATTCAAAGTGCAGCCACTATACAATGTATGGCGCTGTGGTAAGCTGCGACCCTTTCAAACCACTAATCGGGGGGACGGGAGGTACCAGACCTGAGGGTAAATAATCATTATTGTACTCCCAGAAACCCTCTTTAAAAGAGATGCCCATTTTCTAGTCAATTTTCTGAACTGCTGACAAAGGTAATTTTAAATACCCCCATTGCATACTGCTGCGCTGCATTTCATGTCCCCCTGCCACTTCTGGACCTTCTGGGTGAACAATGGACGGCAGCAGGAGGGACCCAGTCCACAGCACTCATGGTGGTAGTTGTAAGGTGATTCACCCATGACGCCACCTCTTTGCCCGCCCTTAGACCGTCCGGTACCTGTGCATGTGCTGAACTCTTTGGGGCACTGTCGGCATCTGTGCAGAAAAGCCGGCTGCCAGAGATGCGTTCATATTGGTTCATGACTGCCACCTTCATGAGCGATGTGGACGGGATCACCTCCAATGCAGGGACAGCTCAGGTGACGCAGTGAGTGTATTTAGAGGGCGTGTACGGTAAGTATTACTATAAAGAAGTATTTATATGTGGCCGCTTTGATGCAGTTTTTACAAATCGAGCCGCCATGCTACGTTCTCCCAGACTGCTGTTTTGTTAGATGCAATTTTGCAAATATAGTGTCAAAACTGGTTCCAATTCATTTCCCACTGTGGGGAAACACACTCCGTGTGGGAGCATGATTTCCCAGACTGGACACTATAATGCGCACAGCATTATAATGATCTACAATGCTGCGTGTTGCTGACGTACCTCGGCTATACTGAATTGTACTCCCATAGTGCTGTCAGTACAATTCATTACAGCTTATGCCTGGCAGAGACACACAGCCTTATAAATCATTATAATGCCGGGCAGTCCGGTCACAGGAGCAGCGTTCACAAAGGGAAATCGCACTCGTCTGGAATTGGCCTTATACCAACCCTATGCCTAAACCTCAATAGTTTAGCAGGATAAAAGGTGGTACTGTGCAAACTAGGCATAAAAGGAGGGTCCGTATGAGCTTACGGTCTATGAGGGTATATACCAGGGCTGGCCAACCTGCGGCTCTCCAGCTGTTGCAAAACTACAACTCCCAGACAGCCTACAGCAGGGCATGGTGGGAATTGTAGTTTTGCAACAGCTGGAGGGCCGCAGGTTGGCCAGCCCCGGTATATACAATAGATAGGAGTTATACCGTTGTTGTGATGCTGGGGGCAGCAGAGCCGGAACCGCAGTTGAGGCCAAGTTGCAAGCTTGTGGATGGAGCGCTCGGGTTTCAAGTGGAGAGCAGAGGTTCTGGAGGCCACAATGAAGGGAATTTAATTTCAGAGACCTTTTTATAGTAGTACAGAGAAGGCCAGGGGCAGATGAGTGATGACGTAGGTGTGGTGTGTGGATATTGGTGAAGAGCCAGGGTTACGTGTTGTATAGTATTCAGTAAATGAATGGACTGATATTTGAGGTTGGTGGGTTGGAGAGGTGCCTCTTCATTAGTAGGCTCACAGAAGGCTTTTGAAACCCTCTAGTCCCTATTAAGGCCTCATGCACACGACCACGTTGCTGTCCACCCCACACCCGTGTGCTGTCCACGTTTTTCTGCGGTTTACCCATTCATTTCTATGGGGCCATGCACATGGTTATTTTTTGTGGATCCGTTTGGCTGTTCCGCAAATTATAGAACATGTTCTATCCCGGACAAGAATAGTTTTTATTGATAGGAGTGAAAAAAATAATTGCAGATTGCACATGAAAGGTATCTATTTTGTGGGTCCATGGTTTGTGGACCAAAATACATACCGTGTGCATGAGGCCTTAGGGGTAGGTTCACGTCAGCCTCTGGTTACGAACTTTGCATGCGTAAGATTATAGCGCTTCAAGTATGTGACGTCGGGGGAGTTGGAGGATGCGGGGCGCTGCTGGGCTACTTCTGAATGGTTAAATAAAAAAACTTCAGAATGGGCAGTGCTGGGCTTCTAAAACTCTGGTAACAGCCACTTGGGTGCCTTACTGACCTAATTAGCATATTTACACTAGTTTTAACTTTTTTCTAACTAAACAAAAGCATCCCTAGCTATGGCACATGTGCATTAAGGACATGCTAGTGGAGATCTAACAGCACAAGTAAAGGGCTCTATATGCTAAAAATAGGGTAAAAAATTAAAATATAGCACATGACAATCTTTCAAACAAAGCTAGAATCGGCCCTGGACCTCACATGGATCCAGAGATCTCCCCATTCATTGCTCTGCTAGATTTATATCAAGCTGACAGCTCAGGGGAGTGTCTTTCTGCTGCAGCTCAGGGGGCGTGTCTCAGCTCTCCCGATCACAGCTCAGGGGGCGTGTCTCAGCTCTCCCGATCACAGCTCAGGGGGCGTGTCTCAGCTCTCCCGATCACAGCTCAGGGGGCGTGTCCATGCTCTCCTGATCACAGCTCAGGGGGCGTGTCTCAGCTCTCCCTATCACAGCTCAGGAGGCAGTTGAAAGATGAAACTGAGCATGTGCGGCCTTCTCAGTGAGCAGGACAAAGAAATAAGAAAAAGAACAAACAGCAGGTGGCGCTATACAGATACAATTTATTGAATAACTCAGTGGCGCTGTTTTTGGAAGAAAGCAGCCATCTTTTTGTAGTCCTGGAGAGCCCATTTAAATGCACCTCAGCTGTCCATTGGATAGTGGCTGTGCTCTGTATTGCAGCACAGCCCCATTGACTTGAATGGTACTGAGCTGCGTCTAGGCCACGTGACCAATGAACGTGACGTCACATACCCTTAAACTGAGCAGCATATTATATTAAATCCACCTGCCTAATACCAAAAAAAAAATAATCACGCTTGTCAAGACGAGGACTCGCAAGACCTCTGAAGCTGTCCTATGGTATCTGGCACCAAGGAATTGGCCGCAGATCCTTTTTTTCCTGTAAGTTGTTGAGGGGTGGTCTCCATTTTCCAGCATGTCCTACAGATCCATCAGATTGAGATCTGGGACATTTTGAACTTTCTTATTCCTCAAACCATTGCTGTGGTCTGTACAAAGCAAAGCTTAGGTAGGTGGTAGGCATCAAAGTAACTTCTGATCCTATTGCTGGTTCACTGGTTGTTCTATCTTGGACCACTGCATACTGGGAGCACTGGGATTGTGCATGCATAGTGTTCCTAAATAACTTGTCCTCAAGACGAGGCGTTGTGGACGTCTGACTTTTCTAGTAGTATTTAGAGGGTCAGAGTTCAGAGCTTACAGTCCGTGGCAGTAAGTACACATGAGAAGATTACGGGAGAAGGCTCGGAGCATCTGTCAGGACGAGTAGCTGTGATACTGTATAACACATGTACGAGTGCCTCTCTGTGATTGACTGCTGAGCTTGGACATATGTGCCATCAAGGTCCCAGGCCTCATGCACGCAACCATGTCCATATTTCAGTCTGCAGATGTGCAGAATATGGATAACTTCTTACCCCCATCAATAGAAAGGGCTTTTCTGATCTACAAAAACAGACCCAAATAGAATGAGCTGACTATTTGGGCGCACACAGAAAAAAAAAAAAAAAGATGTGTGCATGACCATGTAGAAATGAATGGGCCAGTGTGCTATTCGTGAAAAAAAAAAAGATTGTACACTGAAGAAATATATGGGTATGTGCATGAGCCCTAATAATGAAGAGACAGTGGGGTCTAGCTTCTGACACACGAAGGCTACACCGCCGAGGATCGCAGTGCAGCCACAGAAATGAATGGGGTCGAATCGCAAGTTCCTTGGGTTGCACGACGGCTGTCACACCCAAGCTCCTCGTGTAGCCCCAGCCGTATTTTCTACAAGTAGGGGAGACTTTATTACCAGTCGTCATCAGAAATTCACCGGTGTGGTCTGGGTAGGGAGTGGAGGTGCGTTGCCGGGCCTCTCTGGCCCCACACATCTACAGTGCTCCCTTCCTGGTGTAGCTTTCAGATCTGGCGCATGGACCTGCACAGATGCAGCAAAATTGAGATGTGCACCTCCTTAAAGGGGCTGTCCAGGTTATCCTCAGGATAGGTCATCAGTATCTGGTGTGGGTCTGACACCCGGGACCCCCTCCGATCAGCTTTTTGAGAATGCTGTGGCACCCTGTCCATTGTATAGCAGCTATGCTTTGTATCACAGCTCAGCCCCCTTCACTTGAACGGGACTGAGCTGTCCCTAGGCCAAGTGATCGATGAGCAGGACATCCCTGGTCTAGGGTGATTGGTGCTGAAGGGATGGCCTCAGATTTTAGCAGTGCATTGTCAGTAAGAATCCATCTCAGAACTGCGACTGGCGAAAAAGTTGAAACCTGCACAGACGACCCTCGGGCGGTGGATTTCAAAATCTGCACCGCAGGTCAATTTCCATGTAGAAAAAAAAAATGCACTACCTACATAAGATTTTGGAAAATCTCATTACCTTTGCTGGTACTGTATCCTTGCTGCAGATTTTGCACGCGGAAAAGAGAGTGGAAAAAATGCGTGTAACGCAGGATACGACCACGAAGCTGGATCTCCCTACATTTGTGCATATAGGGCACATTTTTAGGAATATTCTGAATGTTTCACCGCTGTCTCCAGAACATCTGTTTTCTCTCTCTTCTAATCATTTACACCTGCGGATCCTGAAAAATCAAAAAAAGGGAAAAGTGCTGGTTTAATTGCTTTGCAGAGGAATCCTTCATGTACACAGATTGCATAATTGCTGAGAAATATTTCCTTTGTTTGCTTTTGTCTGCAGAAACCCGTAAAGCTCCTTGTCATGTGAATGCAGTCTTCCAGAGTCCATCAAATACATGCCCA
The DNA here is from genome assembly GCF_905171765.1 of Bufo bufo. NCBI lineage: Eukaryota > Metazoa > Chordata > Amphibia > Anura > Bufonidae > Bufo > Bufo bufo. The sequence continues at coordinate 786,143,231 of NC_053390.1, read as the reverse complement.
ACTTTTTTTTTTTTCTGCTTTGTAGAATGAGCCCTTTACCTGATCGATGGCCGTTATCGCTACAGATGCTCAGTCCCCTCACAGCGGTAGTTGCTGGAGTGATGTAATACACAACGCCAATTGACATGAATGGACCGCCGTGTATTAGTCTACTTTCACACTCGCGTTTTGGCTTTCCGTTTCTGAGATCCGTTCAGGGCTCTCACAAGCGGTCCAAAACTGATCAGTTTTGCCCTAATGCATTCTGAATGGCAAAGGATCCGCTCCGAATGCATCAGTTTGCCTCCGTTCCGTTCCTATTCACCTCTGGAGGCGGACACCAAAACTCTGCCTGCAGCGGTTTTCTTTCTGCCATGTGCGGAGCAAGATGGATCCGTCCTGACACACAATGTGTGTTTCTCTGACACAATAGAAAACGGCTATAGAAGACATAATACAACCGGATCCGTTCATGACTGATGCCTGCGGTTGTATTATTGTAACGGAAGCGTTTTTGCAGATCCATGACGGATCTGCAAAAAACGCTAGTGTGAAAGTAGTCTTACAATGTCACACGGTCACTTTGAGTCTGCCAGAGTTGCAATCGCTCTTTTGCTGTAGGTTCTGGCTCTGTCCATACCCGCCAGATATGCAGCAGGTTTCCCACTGTGTAAAATCTGCAGCGTATTACAGCGCCAGCAAAATAGATTTTTACAGTGGAAATTTTACATTTTTCACTGATGGATTTTTACGGTGCAGATTTCAAGTCTTCCCCCATTTGAATTCATGCTGCGGGTTTTTCACAACTTGCAATGTATCGGGTAAAACCACGGCAAAATACACATGTAACGCGCTGATTTGGTAAGGAGTTACGGGAAAATACACCCCATAGATCCACTTTATTTATTTTTCCTGCATTGCAAGAATATGGATCACAAAAACTTTGAAATTTGCGAAGATGGATCTTCGTAGGTTATTGACTTCTTCTTGCCGTGACAGGTTAAACGTTACATATCGTGAAAATGGCTCATTTCACCCATAAGGGCTCATGCACACGACTTCACGATCAGATACAAACTGACTGTAACATGAATTACTATGATACAGTCGGGTCAGGCTGTCGCGGTCGGCCCGGGAGACTCTGATCACCATCGTGTGCACGAGCCCTAAGGATCCTTAGTTGGGTGAAGTTTAACAAGGTACAATCCATATAGCAGACTGTGAGGAGAAGCGGCCATGTTGGAAGTGTTCATCTGATAGCTGGATAAAAGATATTTCTGTAACGTTCTTTCAAGGAGTAAACCTCCGTCCTTCACTAGATGCATGGTCAGTGTCCACTAGAAATGTGCGTGGCCGTATTCATACATCTCTGTGTATGGTTGAGAACTTTATAGCCCCTTGCACACTTTATAGCCGTAGCATATAAAGGCATCTGCGGGTTGGGAGCCCCCCATAATTAGCTTATTGCTTGCTATTTTTCCAATACGCTGTTTAGGTATGAGAGTCGGGGATTCAGCTTCAGGTTTGATTTGACCTTTTTTTTTGTCGCTGTCGCCATGCAATTTTCCTGATAATTTCACTACAGCGTGTTTTCTGCATGAGAAAACCCTTTTAATTGCATCAATTTATATTTAATAAAATTCCATTGTAATTGAGTACAATCATCCCTTCAAGGTACCGTGGCCTCTGTGCTTTACTCTGCATTCATGTATTAAAGGGCATCTGTCAGCAGTTTTGTACCTAGAACACTGGCTGACTACATTGGCTACATCTGTGTTGGTCCCATGTTCATATGTGCCGGCATGTTTTATTATATGCAAATGAGCCTCTAGGAGCAACAGGGGCGTTACCGTTACACCTAGAGGCTCTGCTCTCTCTGCTTATTCAAAATAACAATCAATATGGCTGCCCATCCCATTGACCCTTTAACTGAATTTGAGGCCACAAGCTATAGATGGCCAGATCTTTAACTTAAAGGGTTATTTCCATCTGGTACATCTATGGCAGATGCACAGGATAAGCCATAAATGTTCGATAGGTGCAGCCCTACCTCTCTCCAAAACAGGGCCCTGCCATGAATGGAGAGCATGAATAGCGCCTGCTCAGCTATTTTTGGCCGCCACACCATTCCTGTCCAGGCCCAATGTGCCCCTGTTTTCTAGATAGTAGTGGGGACCCTCGCCTATCAGACATTTTATGGTATGTTATGTGGTCCCAGATGGGACAGTCCCTTTAATTGCCAAAACGAGAGAGTTTTGAGTGGTGTTGGGGCATGCTTGCTGTCTCTTCCTAGAAAGACTATGGGATTGGTGGAGGTTGGCCATCTCTGCTCCATAGATAGAGGGAAATGATAGGACATATACCCTACAGATTTGCGTGATAAGAAATTTCATCCACATGCTGCCAAAAAAATAAAAAATGTATTATTCACATGACTTTGGCACCCATCTGATCCATATATTTAAAAATTTTTTTATTTATTTTTTTCAGACCCATTCCTTTCAACAGGGCTGCAAAAAATGCGGCCAGTACACTGTTCGCTGTCCGCGTCCATATGTCTTTTCCGCCGCCCGACAAAAATAACTGTTTTGCGGGCAAGAATAGGCGTTAGGTCCGCAAGGACGTCATATGTATTTTGCGAGCTACAAAATACAGTACATACAGTCATGTGCATGGCCACCCCATTAATTTCTGTGGGACTTCTGGAGATAGGTGAGCGCTGCACTCGGCTATCTGTAGGACTCCCATAGAAATGAATGGAGCGGCTGCGCGCATCTGCAACTGCCTGTTCTGTTCTTTTCAGGGGGGTAGGGAGCCCCCATTCTCATGATTGGATAAGGGATAACTTGTAAAAATCGGAGTACAACTTTAATCATACCCAAAACGTGATCTTATGCAAGTCATGAAATCGTATGAAGCATTTTCAAGGTTTTGAACCAGTAATAAAATGGTATTTCTTCTGTGTCTTTCACCAGAGCAAAATAAGGTTGTACTATGAACGGTGACTCAAACGCTGGGGTGGTGACTTCACCACCCCCAACAAACGCTCCCCATAAAGAGAAGTATTTTGACCGCGTGGACGAGAACAACCCAGAATACTTAAGAGAGCGAAACATGGCACCTGACCTTCGCCAGGACTTCAACATGATGGAGCAGAAAAAGAGAGTCTCCATGATCCTACAGAGTCCGGTGAGTAACACCTGTTGTGAGATGTGAACAGACTGAGGGACTGAAGAGGCTTATTATAACTTTAGTTATTACATTGTATGTTGCTCTTATGGAACTAACCACTGCCATAAGCTGCTCCCTCCACCATTGAATCTCATTATTTCATAGACGAAAGGGTGAATTTAATTGACCTTAAGATTACAAATCCGGGATGTAGACTGGACACTGTTTATGGCTGGGAAATAAATCTGGAATCCAAGGCATTTTAATGAAGGCGATTGATCTCCTGCAGGCCGCCCCGTCTGTAGTGTGACTTTTAGTTTTCACATTAAGTTGCTCTCATTAAATGTTGATGCATAAAGGCCAAACCGATCTCAACAGAAAACAGGTCTCTAAAGCAGGGGGTGAGCTCTGCTCTCTGTGTACTCGATGGAATATGCACCAAGTTTTACTGGTTTTCAAATGACAAGAATGTTTAAAAGGAAAGAGAACCACACTGTGCAAGCTCCTGCGGCGTGAGAACCTGAATTACTGGAATTCATATTGTAGGTTTGTACAGCACTGCGTGTGAAAGCTAAAGGGGGATCGTTTACCAACTGATATACGCCAGTTTTCTGGCGTATATCTTTTGCAATCAACGGCTTTTCCCCGTTCGCGTCAGGCCGAAAAAAAAGTCAAGCCCATCTCATTTATCATTTTCTACTCCTGTTTTAGGCATAGAAAATATTCTAACTCTACACCAGCTTGCGCCACTACATAACTTCGGCAGATCCAGCACAGGGGTTATTTAGACGCCGTTTTAGACACCGGTCTTAATAAATGACCTCCAAAGTTCTGTCTGCCCGATACATTTGGTGTATTCTGTCGCTGGTTTATAATCTTAGCCTTTTTTTATCGACCCTTTCCCGATCGCCTACTGACTCTATACGTCTGGCCTGTCTTCTTTCATCTTTGTACAGATGTTTTAAAATGGCAATGCAGAGATGGCAGCTGCATACTAATCAGGTGAGTGCAGGGAGCAGACTGTCAGTGGCTCCACATAGAGAAGGCCTTCCCTCATCACTCCATACACAGCGCTGAATGAGAGCTGTCTATAGAGATCAGGAAGCACAATGCCGTTTTCTGCTACAGTCCCAGTGGTCAAGTGATGACTGTGGACTGAGTCTGCACAAGCTGCTGGGTCTTGGCATACCCAGATCAGCTATACAGTCCTGTACAACCTGTCTGGGGGCTCTATTTCCCCTATAACTGGGGCTACTAAAGCAGCAATAAATTTTTTTTAAATAAAATCTAAAGTATAGGGGTTGTCCTGTCATTCATATTGATGACCTATCGTCAGGATAGGTCATCAATATCTGACCAGCGGGAGTCTGACATCCAATACCCCTGCTGATCAGCTGTTTGATGAGGTGCTCCATGCCAGCACTGCTTTGTTCATTAGACTACCCTTTGTCTCGAAGTTTCGGCGGCGCAGTGTAATGACATTCACTTGAATGGAGCAAGTGCTTCTAATTACGCCGCCACATATTGAACAGGAAGCAGCGCTCCCAGCTGGCAAAAGAGAGCTATTGCTGCCGTTTATTGCTAACCTAGAACCTTTTTGTATTGTAGTTGTGGCCGGTATTTGTGTGAAAAAGGGATTCCAGATCCCTGATTTGCGCAGGCTATTTACAGTAATGACCATATGTCTTTTTATTAGTGAAATTGCAGGGAAGCTCACTGCTTTCTCTCTCATCACCCGAAAATATTAGGTTTTTCTCCCTCTTTCAGTTTTTAGTTTTTTTTCACTGACTTAATATTATTTTTTTTCAGGCATTTTGTGATGAACTGGAAACAATGATCCAAGACCAACTCAAAAAAGGAAAAAACCCGACTGGCTTGTTGGCACTGCAACAGATAGCAGACTTCATGACCACAACTGTCCCAAGTGTTTACCCACCAGCTCCTCAAGGCGGAATGGCATCATTAAACTTAAGTATGTATGCATTACAGTGTGCCTGATAAAGTGATTGACAAATATATACGTATATAAAAACCGCCTGTACAAAAGAACAGCACACTTTTTGGGTTTTTGCAATACAGCAATTAGCGCCTTTCACACATCAGTGTTTAGTCGTGGGTCCGTATTTTGTCCTGTTAGGCCTCATGCACACGACCGTATTTTGTTTCCTTGTTTGATCCATTTTTTTTTTTTTGCGGATAGGATGCGGACCTATTCATTTCAATGGGTCCGCAAAAAACGCGGACAGAACACAGTGTGCTTTCCGCATCAGTATGTCCGTTCCTTTGCTCCGCAAAAAAAAAAAGTGCATGTCCTATTTTTTTTCTAGTTTGCGGAGAAGGATAGGCATTATTACAATGGATCCGCAAAAAAAAAGGATGCCATACGGAACGTCATCAGTTTTTTTTTTTGCGGATCCGCAATTTGCGGACTGCAAAACACATATGGTCGTGTACATGTAGCCTTATCATCCGTATTCCATGTACACTGCTATGCTGAAAACGAAGTTCCAGAGCATATCCTAGAACCGATCTGTGAAAACCACAGACCAAACAGATGGCATCTATTTTGTGCCATGATTTTCACAGACTCATAGAATTTAATGTGCGTGAGGTATCCCTAAAGGGGTTTATCTGGGAACTACTACTGATGACCTATCCTCTGGAGATCAGCGACCCCAAGGAGCGCTGCAGCATCCTCCTAGGCCATGTGATGTCACTGTACATTGGTCACTTGGCCTAGTTACAGCTAGGTTGAGGATAGGTTACATTATCTTTACCCGATAAGCCTTTTAATCTTGGACAAAAATACGGCATGCCTCCATGAGGTCACACGGTCCGTGGAAAAGCACTGATGTGTGAAAACACACATTAAAGACAATGGATATGTGATCAGTCAGTGGAGACCACAGACGTCCGCGATTCACTGACACGTAAAAACTAGATTTTTGTACTTGCCGTAAAATCAGTTTCTCTGGGGGACACAGGCTTGACCATAGTATAGCTGCTGCCACTAGGAGGCGGACGCTAAGTACAAAAGGGCGAGCTCCTCCCTTCAGCTATACCCTTCCTACATGGACTAAGCTAAAACAGTTAGTGCAAAAGCAGTAGGAGAAGCAAGACAAAAACAGAATCCAGAACCTCGTAGGCCATAAGAGGCCTGTAAAAAGAGAGAACGGGTGGGAGCCGTTTCCCACAATGAACAGAAGAGAAACAGATTTTACGGTAAGTACAAAATCTAGTTTTCTCATCCGTATCTTTGGGGGACACAGGCTTGACCATGGGACGTTACAGAGCAGTCCCAAGAGTGGGCCATAACAAAGGAACCCTCCGGTCAATCAGAGAACCTCCATCTGCAAAACTCTACGCCCCAGAGAAGCTTCAGAAGACGCAAAGGTGTGTAAGTGTGCAAAGACGACCAAGTAGCCGCCTTGCATACCTGAAGGGCCGAAGCCCCGTGATGCACTGCCCAAGAGGCCCCCACTGCAGAATGAGCAGTCACCCGGAAGGGTGGGGCCTGGTCACTGATGTGGTACGCTTCCACAATGGCTAAACGAATCCATCGGGAAATGGAAGCATTGGACGCAGCCAACCCTCGTCTCTGCCCCTCTGGAATGACAAACAGCGAATCCCTCCGTCGGAAAGATGACGTCTGGGACAGATAGATGCGAATGGCTCATACCAAATCCAGAGTGTGAAGTGACTGCTCGCGAGGATGAGACTGGTCAGGACAAAAGGAAGGTAGAATGATCTCTTCTTAGAGATGGAATGCTGACACAACCTTCAGAAGTAAGGACTGAACAGGACGAAGTACTACTTTGTCCTGATGGAGGATCAGGAAGGGCGACCGTCAGGAAAGAGCCGCGAGTTCTGACACCCTACGGATGGAAGTGATTGACACTAAAAAGGCCACCTTGTAGGACAGGAAGCGAAGGGACACCTGCTGCAAAGGCTCAAACGGTGAAGACTGGAGAGCGCTAAGCACCAGATTAAGGTCCCAAGGATTCAACGGATAGAGGTGCGCAACCCCCTGCAGAAAAGGTCCGAACCGCAGAAAGCAAAGCCAAGTTCCGCTAAAATGGAATGGAATGAGCCGAAACTTGCCCTTTGAGGGAACTGAGAGCCAGCCCCAAAACCATGCCGACTGCAGGAAGGACAAGAGTCGCGGCAGCGAGAAATGAATTGGGGACAGCTGGTGGCGTTCGCACCAACTAAAGTAGTACTTCCAGGTCCGGTGATAGATCCGGGAGGAAGACTGTTCCTGGCACGAATCATGGTCTGGACAACAGCATCTCGAGCCCTTAGTATGGCGGCTTCTACAGCCATGCCGTTAAATATACCCAAAATTTGGGTGAAAGATCGGTCCCTGCGACAAAAGGTCCTCCCGGGAGACGCCAGGGTTTGTCGGCCAGGAGAGAGACTAGGTATGCGTGCCATACTCTGAGTGGCCAATCCGGGGCCACGAGAATGACTGACTGACTGACTGACTGACTGACTGACTGGCAGACCTTCGGACCTGATTTTCCGGAGAAGACTCGAAATAAGAAGAAGAAGAGGGAACACGTAAGGAAACGCGAACTGACTCCATGGAATCACAAGGGCGTCGTACGTCAGGGGATCCTTGGACCGCGCGACGAAGTTCTCGACCTTGTGGTTAAAGTGTGAGGCCATGAGATTCACATCCGGCCGACCCCACGGCTCGCAGATCCAATTGTCGGTGCCAGGGATGTGAACTGCCGACAGTGTCGGGACATAGTTCTCAGCCCATCTGAGAATCGGCTCTGTTTCTGCTATGGCTGCCGTGCTCCGGGTTCCGCCCTGGTGGTTGAGGTAGGCCACCGCCGTGGAATTGTTGAACTGAACCCGAACTGGAGGTGTTCGGTCCAATGAAGCAGAGAGAGACTAATTGCCCTCAATTCCAGAATGTTGATGGGCAGGGAGCGTTCCTCGCGCGTCCACGTGCCCGTTCTGTGGTAAATGAGTGCTCTTACCACCTGTAGCTTCAAAGATGATTTCATCCAGGTATTTGCCAAAAAGTCTACCTCCGGCAAAAGGGAGGGCGTCAAGGCTCGTTTTGAGGCATCTGCCGCCCAGCAGGGGAGCCAAAGGGTATGGCGAATAGCCACCAAGAGAGTTGACAAGCGGGCCATAAGTCTGGCCGTGTCTAGAGAGGCTTCATAAACCTAAGAACTGGCCTGGGAGAGCTGCAGGGCAATATCAGAAAGTTCCTACGAGTGGTCCCCATAGGAGAGCCCCTGGTGTAGTTTGTTTGCCCATTCGCCCATAGCTTTACTTGCCCATATAGAGGCAAAAACTGGACGCAGTGCTGTGCCCACTGCTTCAAAGGATGACTTCAGAAAAGGAAGCCCCGTCCACCATACGCCCCGATCACATGGGGAGGAATTGCTCCCCCCGGATATAAACACTTCAGTGTTTGGGTTTTTTGAGCATTTCCTCCCATTTAGGCCATTTTATTTCAGTTATTTAACTTGTCCAGAGCGCCTTAAGGAGAGGATGAGTATCGGAGTCCTGCAGATGTCCTTCTGAAGCAGGACCTGCCCCGCCCCCATGAATGAATGTCGGCCTGGCGATCACGTGTGGATGCGGCAGGCTCGCTCCATCCTGTCCCCGAAGGGAGAGAAGGGACACACTGCCACCCTAAGGAAATCCTTCCCCTTCCAAGATAGCGGAGGCGCAGCGACATGCCCCGGCCGAACGGAGAAGCCGGCCGTGTACTGGGGATCTGTCGTGGGGAGCCAGATGGGGAGTAGGCCGAAGAGAAGCCAGGGCCTCGATCACCAGTGGCCCCGGCGGACAGGACTGGAAAGAGTGAAAGGTGGCCCCAGGGGAGAATCCTGTAGAAACGTGCCCTTCTATGAAGCCCCCAAACGCCCCCCAGGGGGAGGGACGCCTGCAGAAACTGAGGCCTCAGGTGAAGGTAAGCAGGCCTCAGTGGGGGACATTCACACATGGAGTAACCTAGGGAGGGAGGAGGAAGGGGGCCTTGGGGACCGAGAAAATACTCACCCGTCTGGCGTTTTCTGCCCATACCCTTCCCTCCCCCTGGCTCCAGCCGGGTCACTACCTTTGGTGTGCTTCCCCTTTGGGGAGGGTTGCTACATCGGTAACAGAGCGGACTTAGCGTGGGCCAGACCTGGTGACCTGAAAGCTGGCGGGGTACAGAGGCTTTCGGAACCTCTGGTCCTCCTTGTCTTCTGGAGACCGGGAATGAGCAGCGCGCTTAGGGGCCGCCTAGACTCCCCTCTCCTGGGTGGGAACGCAGGCAGCGAAGCTAAAAGAAAGGAAAGAAAAGGAAAAAAAAATAAAAAAATCAGCAAAGCTAAAACTGTTTTAGCTTAGTCCCTGTAGGAAGGGTATAGCTGGAGGGAAGAGCTCACACCTTGTGCTTAGTGTCCGCCTCCTAGTGGCAACCACTATACCCATGGTCAAGCCTGTGTCCCCCAATGATACGGATGAGAGAGTCCTTATATTTGAAATACACTTTTACTTGCCTTCCAAGCTTTTTGCATGCCATGTTTTAATGTATTGTGAACTTGATTTGTCTGTGTCCAGACAACGTGGATTTGCAGTGTGGATTGCAAGGAGAGTGGATGGGGTTTTCTAGAATTTCAGGCAAAATTCTGAGCATGATGCGGATTGGAAAATCCACAGCATGCTTATTCTGTTGTGAAAATATTGTGTGCTTTCAGATTTCACCATTTGTAATGCAGTAGGGTGAAATCTGCATGCAACACAAAGCAGATTTTGCACCCATCCTAAATTATAAAAGAAACTGCACTGCTGTACCATGTTAGTGACTGCATGGACATCCATTGACTACTGGGTGTACTTTATTATTTGAAGTATTGGTACACTTTGCCCATGCTGTCATACATTTAGTTGGACGGTATTTTTGCTCTGAATTTGCCTCGTATATACTAATCGTGGCTCTAACATTCTTTTAACGAGTAGCAATTAGACCAGGGTCAGGTTTTTTTCCCCCAGACTTTTCAGTTCCATTTCCTGCATAAGACATTTTTCATTATGCAGTATTGACAGACGTAGCTAAAGCAAGGTCATAAAATCCATAACTGTGGGTTATTAGAAGCTGAGGCTATAAATTATGCAGTTCTGTCCATTTTGTAGAAGGAAGAATTACGAGACAAGGTTATAGACATGAAAGCTGTTGCAGTCACAGGCTGACTTCTGTTTTCTATGGTATAAGGCTACTTTCACACTTGCGTTCGGGGCTCCACTTGCGAGCTCCGTTTGAAGGCTCTCACAAGCGGCCCCGAACGCATCCGTCCAGCCCCAATGCATTCTGAGTGGATGCGGATCCGCTCAGAATGCCTGTCTGGCTCCGCTTGGCCTCCGTTCCGCTCAGCAGGCGGACACCAGAACGCAGCTTGCAGCGTTTGGGTGTCCGCCTGGCCGTGCGGAGCCAAACGGATCCGTCCAGACTTACAATGTAAGTCAATGGGGACGGATCCGTTTGAAGTTGACACCATATGGTGCAATTTTCAAACGCATCCGTCCCCCCTTGACTTTCAATGCAAAGTCTGGACGGATCCGTCTGACTAACTTTCACACTTAGAATTTTTTCTGAAATATAATGCAGACGGATCCGTTCTGAACGGATACCATCGTTTGCATTATAGGAGCGGATCTGTCTGTGCAGACACCAGACGGATCCGCTCCGAACGCAAGTGTGAAAGTAGCCTTACTTGGATGCTTTACATAGAGTCCAGTGTTTGACCCCCATGTTCTTTATTCCAGGCTTAGGAATGGTAACTCCTGTGAACGATCTTAGAGGATCCGATTCCATCGCCTACGAAAAGGGCGAGAAATTGCTTCGATGTAAGCTGGCAGCGTTCTATCGATTGGCCGATTTGTTTGGGTGGTCTCAACTGATCTACAATCACATTACTGTAAGTATCCGAATATTAGTGCGCGTGGATACTGACTGTCTCCTTTCAAGCAAGTTATGGAGACTTCTAATAATTTCTGCTATAAAATGTCACAAGAGTTTATACTCCTTTTCGTTGACCTTGCCGCACCCATATACTTCGGCTTTCAATAACTGAATAAATTGATAGTAATAGATCCAGAAACGCCTGAGTTATATAACATGGAGGGCTGCCAACATCGCTTTTAATGCTGTAAAGCAAAGTCCTCGTTGCAATCCGGAGAGAGAGTCAAATGGAATGAAAGACATTCAGCTCTTTGTAAATGGTCTGTCAAGTTCATTCTGCAGTCACACAAGGGTCGTGATGACTTTTCCTCCCTGTGCTGTGTATGCATGGTATTAGCTCGCTAACACGAGCTGCCGAATTTCCGTTGTTCTGTTCCAGAGCGGAAAAACCGAATAGCTGGATCCAGTATACTGTATGCCTGACAATTCCAGTTGGCTGTAATGGAGTCTTTCAGATTTCCATTATGGATTCCAGTAGTATTTTTGTTGGATTCTGTGATGAACAAAACACACATTAAGTATTCTTACGGAGTGAAAAAACTGAAAAACTCCTATATTAACCTCCCTACATAAAAAAAAAAATAAATAAATATATATATATATTACATATATATTACCTTTGTATTAGTTACTTTTACAATTAATGAACAACCCCCTTAAATGATGCAATATTCAATTGTATGCAATCATAAAATACACCATTTACCGTATATTTAGAGGTGGGACGTAAAGTGTTCTTCTTACTCAGTTAGTAGATACAGGATACGATAAGGGAGCGCTGTCATACATGTCTTACATACTCGTGATGTGATCTTATTCCAGTCAGCTCTCCAGATCCAGGTTTTTCGAGAATAACATGTCTATCCCTATTTTATCCCTGGATCTCACCCTGCCTACAGGCAGAGGCCCCCCCCCCCCCCCCCCGCCCCGAAGGGGCGACTCCCACCTCTCGGTGGCTAAACCCTTTAAGGTCCCTGCCCTTGCCCTTAAGATTAGAGGTTGTTCCCAAAAAATAATCATAAGGAAGATAAGTCCAATATACTTGTAGATAAGTCGGCTCCAAATAAAGGAACTTTTAATACAATAGTCCCAAATCCCAACGCTGCGTTTCCCCAGTATTACTGCTGGTTCTTCAGGGGATACTATGGTACTACAGGAGACAAACCGGTGGTGATGCAGTGATTCCAGTTTCATGTCCCCCTCCAATGTGAATTCCTGAAGTTAGGAAGTAGGCCCCAGGTATGGGCTCCAGATCTGTGGGGTCCATGTGCTATTTAAAACTCAGCGCTTTATAAAGGGGATATCCCCCTTAAACGCCCCGCCCCCCCATTTCCTGTCCATTACTCCCCATCCCCTAGTGAAGATCATACAATAACCCTATTATTTCGATGGACATATATGCGCCCCATTTAAAAGTGCTGCCTTGATAAGGCAAGACCTTCCTCTATATTCTAAACCATATCTAATGTCTCCAATCAATAATGCACGCCACCGTGGAAAGCAAATGCGTTCCACAGAGTGGCTGAAACCAGATATGACATCGCCGATTTGCCGGAAATTGCCTGTGGGACGCATGATGTGCTCCACAGAGCGGGGAAGAAGACCAATTCCTGAAAGCAAACCGTGGAATGCAGGATGCGCCCCCCAATCTATATCGCTTGTGGAACGCTTTATGGTCTCCCCAGAGGAGGCGAGTACAATCACTCATTTCAATTACCTGAAATTTAAGGTCGCGTGGATTACCATCATGGACCTGTGAAACATGGTTGGCTATTGGTGTTTCTCTCTTATGTTTGATATCACCTAAATGGTCTCCAATTCTTCTCCTTGGTTCACGTTTTGTTTTTCCCACATAGTTTAGTGGCCAGCTACACTTAATAAGATATATAACCCCAGATGTTTTACAATTGGCATAATTCCACATTTTATGTATCCTTCCTGTTACACTCGTGAACATTTCTGAGACATTTATAGAAGGGCAGGCTATACAGCCTCCACATTTGATGTCCCCAAAGGTTTGCGATCAAGCCATGTTCCATCAGGTTGTGGTTTTGTATACATACTATGTACTAAGCGGTCCCAAAGAGATTTCCCTCTCTGGAACATAACTGATGGATCTGCAGTCAGAATGTTTATCAAATCCTGATCTGTGCGGAGAATATTCCAAGGATTCTGTCCTGTGCGTTGTCAAATGTTCCTATTTTTCTTATGGGATTCTTGGGGCTCGTCTCTTTTTTTTTTTTGGGGGGTTGAGCAGCTCCTTCCTATGCATCCTCAGTGTTTGAAAGCTTCTCTTAATGTATTCTCAGGGGACCCCCTTTCAAGGAATCTGTTTTTAAGGTCCCTAGATTGTTGAATGAAAGTTGGAATATCAGAACAATTCCTTCTAATGCAAATGTATTGCCCCTTTTAATATCCCCCTTTAAAGGGGTTGGGTTGGGGTGATGACTTTCCCAGTGGAGCAAGCTATGATTTTTCGATACGTTTCAGTATGTAACGTGCCTCCTTCTTTTATTTTTTTTTCCCTCAATCCTTAGATCCAGGAAACATATCACATCTTTTCTTTCCTTCCCATGCAAAACGTAGACCTATAGGATTACTGTTAAGGGTCCACTGGACCGTCCCACAATACCAGGATGTCATCGATCTATCTTCCCCAGAAAAGGATGTGGTTGGTCCAGTGATCCTCCTCTTCAGCAATCACAATCCTGTCTCTTTCAATCTGTTGCGTCACCAACTTACAGAATATATCAATAGCAGAGGTATGCTGCGGTGGAGGCATTCTTTTACTCTTCGTAAAGGGGCCCTGTCCAACAGCTACATCTTCCTCCCTCTAAAGTGACTTTAAAATTCTAGTAGCCTCCGAACATTCGAACGGGATACCCAATTTTTCACATTGTTCTTTCTCATTGTTCCTATAGAACTTGTACCACTTTAACCTGCATGTAAATAGATTGATGTCTTTCACCCAGGAAAAAGGATCAAAGTTAGTTGTTGAGACAAAAGATAGTCCCCGAGAGAGTACTTGTAATTCGATAGATGAGTTTTTCTTGAGATTTACCACTTGATTTTCATTTTGTGTTTGGATTCTGCGATGGCGGTTCCTGCCGGAACCTCTGCTGCAGATGTTCATCTAGCCTAACTTATGGCGCTTTCTTTTACATTAGCCCCATTGTCTTTCCTATGATTAATATAATCTATTGATCTTGAGTAGAAGCCAGGTTTTCATGTTTATTACATTTCTAATATGACTAATTGAGAGCAGACATTCATACACAGTTGAGTCCCATTTATTCTGACCACCAGCTAATATCCAGAGGAACCATTGTGTGCAGCACGGACAGCAGCTAGACAGGCTGGGGTGACTCAGGTCCTGGTAGGTTGTCACAGGTATCTGGAGCCATGCTGACTGTAGTGCATCCCACAGATCAAAGCAGTCCCACAGATGCTCCATTTGGGTTCAAGTCTGGGGAATTGGGGGGCCAGGGTAGTGCATGGAAGTCTCGGACGTGCTCCACAAACCAATGTCGGACATTTCTAGACATGTGACATGACGCATGGTCTTGCTGGATAATCACATCCACCCCACGGAAGACCATCAGCATGTATGGGTGTACTTGATCTACAAGGATGGATTCATATCCAAATCGGTTGAGAGTGCCACCCACATGGATGAGTGGGCCCCGAGAATGACACGAAAATATCAGCAATCGTTGCAGGGTGTTTGTTCTCTGTTTCTTGCCTGACACACCGACGTCCATCCATTCGATAAAGCAGAAAACGTGACTCATGGGAGGTCTAATTCCGATACTGCCACGAAAATTGAAGCCTTTTCTGCCGAAGCAACTTGGTTAGCAGAGGGGCAGCGACCATTCTTCTGCCTCGGAGCCCCATAAGCAGTAGGGTTCACTGAACTGTTGTCAGACACACATCTGGTAGCCCCTGGTTCATTTTGGCGGTGAGCTGCTCCACTGTAGGCTGTCCGTCCACCCTTGTGCACCTTGTGCACCTTCGTAGCCACGTTCACAATGGCTCGTGGTGCTCCGTAGTTTCCACGTCTCTTATTCACAATGATACCGTTTGTCCGCTCACCATACACTTTCACCACAGCAGCACGAGAACAGTTCACACTACTCCGTTGCAGAACTACTGCCACCCTCGCCAAAAAGCCAATAATCATCCCTTCTTCCAACTCTGATAAATCGCCCCTTTTACCCATGAGGGATATGTGAGCAGACAGCCTATCACACACCTTATATACCCACCAAGCCAGCTCACCACACGTGACCTCCTTCATCAGCTACGCGCTGCCAACATCGAAAAACGGCTTATCAGCTTTTACTTCAAATGCCTAAAGTGGCCGTGCACATCACGTACATGTTGGTCCAACACTTGTTCATCTAAGAACTTTCTGATCTCTCCTCTGTTCAGCTGAGCATCCATGTGTTTTCAGTGGGGCGCGGGGACAAAGCTGATGCCAGACTCTTCATGCAGCGGCATATTTTCCTATGAACAGAAGACTCTGGTTTGTGAGTTGGATGCCCCCCATTCACGTTGCATGGATGGGAAGTCCTGTTAAAAATCAACGGATTTGGCTGATGTGCATCTAATGCAGTGTTTATCTTTTCACCTTTTCATTAAACGTAGTCCCTAGTTACAAGGAGTCTGAAGAAAACCGTGCTAATTGTTTAAAAAAAAAAGGCTATTTTCATGCCAGTCATAAGCTTTAATCTTATAATCAAAATGACAGACCTCACATTAGGACCCATAATGGATGATTATTACTTTTCAAATTACGTTCCGCACTGCCAAACATTCCTCTTACATCCAATGACGTCTACTCTAAAAATAGATGTTCTCTTTTTTTTCACCTCCATTCGGAACCAGACCGCCATGATGATTTCTTTCAGCCATGTTTCATCTCTGCATTTTGACACACACTTATCTTAGTTTCCTACTTTGCCATCATCCTCCCCAACTTCTGAACACCCCATCATGCCAACCCCTTTGCCTTCTCTGCTCTCCTATACTATACTGCAGAAACAGATAGTCAAAATACTAGTAACCGTCAGATAGTGCTCCATAAATTTAATTATTGCCAGACAGTGCCTCAAATAATTGCACCCAGCAAATAGTGCCACAAACTGTGTCCCCCAAAATAATTGTGCTAAGCTGATTCTGCAAGGACCCCCCAAATGTCCCGACAATATTAATTCTCTTCCAGAGTGACCGTAGTGTTAACAGTGCTCCCAACAGTCCCCATTGTCCCCCAGAAGTAGTGATGCCCATAGTAGTCATTATGTTCCCTATAGTTTTCTAGTAGTAATAAAGCCCACAATAATGCCCCCAGTAGTTATAATGTCCCCATAGTGTGCCCTAGTAGTAATCACTACTGGAGGCACTATTAGGGAGTACTTATGTCTCCATAGTGCCCTCCAGTAAAAATAATAATGACTCTCTTTTAATGGCCCAATAGTATGCTGCCCCAGGGTGGCAAAGGAATATAACAAACTCAAGTACTCTCCTCACTCCGATTCCACGGTGCAGGACAGAAGCCTCTTGTGCCCTAAGCTGCATGCAGCTCCGCTCAGCCATTCATCATGATGATGATGTCATTACACCGCCAATGCAGTCCTCTGATAGGCTTCAGGCACAGTGGGCTTTAAGAGTCAATAGCAGAGCAGAGAGAAAGCGGCTCCCTTGCACCGCTGCGGTATTCAACTGTATTGCCGTCCTAAGGATGGCGATTCAGTTGAATGTGGAGAGACCCTAGCAGCCAGCAATGAAACCTTACTGGATGCTAGGGCAGTCCCAGTACCCCCTTACCCTGTGGCATAAGTGAACTGCAGGTTGATATAGTGGTCTAATGTGTGTGGACAACTTTGCACAGTTTAAAATTTAAGGTGCTGTTCTTCTCAGTTCTGGAAATCACAAAAAGCTATTATAATAGCATTGTTTGGTAGAGCAGACACTAGCGGATCGCTAGTGTCTGACAGCTAAATTTCTCAAAACGAGGTGGTAGAAACCCTTTAATAAGATTTCAAAGTTAAAGCGACACAAAAGGCACCCAGACCACTTCAGCTCATTGATGTGGTCTGGGTACAGTGTCCCTTTTGCCAATCGAGCTGCAATGTTCTAGAGAAACTGCATTGTTTACGTTCCAGCAATAAGTCAGCCTCTAGTGGCTGGCAGCCACCTGAGGGCTTCCTGGAGTAAAACAGACCTTTGGTCTGGTATCTGACGCTGGACGTCCTCACACCCTGCATGATGACCTCCAGGGTCAGATTTTTCCCCATAGGAAAGCATTGATTCAATGCTTTCATATGGGGTGATCTAATCTCAGCGTCCATTAGTGAGCCTCTGTTAGAAGCAGTCCCCTCCACCTTGTACTTGTTCCACTGATCTGCTACTTGCGGATATCGTGGGCATGAGTTCAGTCACTTCGGCGCATGATCCCGTGACCTACAGCGGCGGGATCACGCGCTGCAGGACGGGATTGCGCACCGAACTGACTGAACTCATGCCCGCGCAGCCCACAAGTAGCGGAACAATTAGATGAGGGGTGGGGAATAGCCAAATTTAAAAAATATTTTGAACCAAAAGGTGCGCTTTTGGTGGGTTTTGAACTAATGGTGGTCTGTGGGTGGCACTGTCGTGGGGGCTCTGTGGATGGCACGGTCGTGGGGGCTCTGTGGATGGCACGGTCGTGGGGGCTCTGTGGATGGCACGGTCGTGGGGGCTCTGTGGATGGCACGGTCGTGGGGGCTCTGTGGATGGCACTGTCGGTGACACATATATAGCACCTTATGGTATATATGTGTCCTCCACAGATCCCCCCCCCCCCCCCCCATAACAGTGTCCCTGTGAGTGAATGACCCCCAATACAGGGTCTGGGGGCCGCATCTGGTGTTGAAATGGCAGCGGGGCCCGGTGCAGTCACTGTATTCTATCGCACCGGGCCCCGCTCACTGTAATACTAATTTTCATATGTGAACAAGAAGATAAATCCTCTCCCTCTCTGTACTCACAAACTCAGTAACAGCCTGGCAGGCCGGGCGGCAGCGCAACTCACTGACGTCACGCGCCTGCTCCTCCCACTTTATGAATGAAGCAGGCAGAGCAGGCGCGTGACGTCAGTGAGTTGCGCTGCTGCCTGGCCTGCCAGGCTGTTACTGAGTTTGTGAGTTCAGCGAGGGAGAGGATTTATCTTCTTGTTCACATATGAAAATTAGTATTACAGTGAGCGGGGCCCGGTGCGATAGAATACAGTGAGTGCACCGGGCCCCGCTGCCATTACCACATTATTCTGCGGCGGACCCCCATCCCGGCCGGGCCCTCGGACCATGTCCGAAGTGCCCGACCGGTCAGTCCACCCCTGACACCAACTGATATTCACCATTGTTGTTGTACAATGAGTTGTGGTGATTTGACTGGAATTTCACTTTTATGAAAAAAGTGGTTTACTGTACTTTCAAAATACGTTGCATAACAACACAATAGTTCATGGGAAAATAACAAACTTTGTAATAAATCTTTTCTCCTTTTAGCAGCCATTCCTCCTCCTTCTGTCCTCTCCACAGACTTCTGTTGGCAGCTGTAATCTGATCCCTCAGTGAGCTGACAGTCTGTCTCGTCTCTCTCTCTAAAAGAACTTAGCAGCGAATATTACCTTCGTTTATGAGCGGGAGGATGAGACCTTTTTTCTCGAATAAGATATATTACAAATTTTCTTTTATTTACTTGTACTGTCATTTATGCAAAGTTTGTTTAAAGTACAGAGACTATTTAAAGGAAAACTATTTTGAACACATGATAAAATGCCATTGGATTGCCGCTGAAGTTAAATGCATGTGACCTAATGCCCTATGTCTAATGCAGGTCAGAGTGAGTTCAGAGCAAGAACACTTCCTCATTGTTCCCTTCGGACTCCTCTACAGTGAAGTTACTGCCTCTAGTTTGGTAAGTGTTGTTTTTGAACTCTATTAACTTGCTAGAAGCCCTCCAAACCTAGATGGGATATATTGCGAGGACTAAAACACCAGGTCTCCTGCACGAAAAAGATTGTAATTCACTTTGTGTTGATTGTTGCATGGGGAAATGGTACAAATGTCGCAATGTATTTTATTTTAGGATACAGTTATGCATTATACTGCCTCTTTTAAGTTTAAAAAAATGCAAAACTATTTCACATTGTAAAGATTTGAATTTTCTATATGTTGAATGTTTTAGGTGAAAATCAATCTTCAAGGTGACATGGTGGACCGTGGCAGTACAAACCTAGGAGTGAATAAAGCCGGCTTCGTATTGCATTCCGCTATTTATGCAGCCCGACCTGATGTGAAGTGCATTGTTCATATCCATACCCCTGCTGGGGCTGCAGTGAGTATAAAGGGCATGCTTCCTTTACAGTGTCTCTAACTTGCCTCCATTGTAGCAGTGTTTTATACTAGTGTAATATGAACCTGAGGGAACTCTAGTCTGCTGGTTGACCACCAGGCTTCCATTCCGTGTGATTTCTTTAAAATCATAAAAACTTAGAATTTTTAGTATGAGGATTTTACTTAAAGGGGTATTCCCATCATAATGATCACTGTTATCTGTTAATCATCATCTACTTGACAGTGATCATTTTTGTAAATATATTTGATTAACCAATTCCCACCCTTTAGGAGAAAATTCATCCCCACTTACCTCATTGTTGTCATTCGGTCTCCCCTGGTCCCTGGTTACGGCAACCGCTCTTCTCCAGAATCCCTGTGGCCGCACTTGCGCAGAAGGGACTCCTTCTTTTCTCCCGGCCGGGGCGCTCGCTGTCCTGAACGCTCACGCCGCTGCGCATGCTCCATGGTGACTTCTTCCTGGCCAGAATAGTACAGAGCAGCGACCGCGCACGCCAGCTCTGTACTATACTGGCCAGGGAGAAGTCACAATGGCGCATGCGCATTCATTCCAGCGAGCGGCCCAGCCGGGAGAAGATATTAATCAAGAGTAAGACCGCCCCCAGCCAGAATCCAGGAAGTGAACGGCGCGCTGGCAGCAGGTAAATATGAAAAGGCACCATGGGAATACCCCTTTAAAGGGGACCTGTCTATTGTCCCCCAACCACTCACCGTACCTTAAAGGTCAAGTCATCTTGTCTCCAATGCTGTCTTATTGGATCTGAATTTGCAGCAAAACAACTTTATCCGTTCCCATTGATTGCTTATTCCGAGCTTATAAAGTGATCATTTTGCCATCACTTCAGGATTGGTAATGGTCTGACTTCAGGGTCTCCCTAAAAGGGAGCGCAGTGCTAATTTTGAGCTACAGCTCTGGCATTCTTAGGATTGGGTGGGGGTCAGAGGTCAGACGTCCATCAATCATAAACTGATGCCATCCTAGTGATATGCCATCACTTACTAATGTATTTTGATTCTCCATGTTGCATCCTTTGCTGGATTAATTTTTCCGTCACATTATACACTGCTTGTTTCCATGGTTATGACCACCCTGCAATCTAGGAGTGGTGGTCATGCTTACACACTATAGGAAAAAGCACTAGCCTATGTGAGCTCCCATTGTCCTGGCCACCAGAGCGCTTTTTCCTACAGTGTGCAAGCATGACCACTCCTGGATTGCAGGGTGGTCATAACCATGGAAACGAGCAGTGTATAATGTGATGGAGAAATGAATCCAGCCAGCAAACGAAGCAATATGGACAATCACAATACATTAGTAAGTGCCTTGTATCAACTTCTACTTTGATAAATGTTATTTGCTGAAGCAAGACAACCCCTTTAAGTCAGCTCTTGTACTAATTTGGAGCCATCACTCTTGAGTCTTCAATATTTTAGTCCTCCGGAAACATGAGGCTCTTTTTAATGCAGTTTTTAACAATGAAATCTTGTCATACAGCTGCTTATGTGGGCTCTTCCGGGACATCCATTTGCTTCCAATTTCATTCTGTTCAAATCCTACAAAAAGAAGCCATGGCATGCCGCATCAGGTTCCTATTTGGGGAGAACATCTTGATATTGCTGTACAGCTCCACGCACTTAACACCTCTCAATGAAATTGTGAATACCTGCAATTTTTTTTTACTTCTGGGCCAGATATTGAAGCAGTTAACTTTCTCTACAAGGTATCCGCCATGAAATGCGGCTTACTGCCACTTTCGCCAGAAGCCCTGTGTCTAGGAGAGGTGGCGTATCACGATTATCACGGCATACTGGTTGATGAAGAGGAGAAAACACTAATACAGAAAAACTTGGGTCCAAGAAGTAAAGTGAGTGTTGGTTTTAGACTCTTAGACTCCTTGTAAACACACTAGTCAGTACTATAGAATCGCTCTCATCCCTTGCAATTTTTTTATTTATTTTTTCTAAGGTGCTCATTCTCCGAAATCATGGGCTTGTAACTATGGGCGAAACTGTTGAAGAGGCTTTTTATTATATTCACAGTCTTGTGTCTGCCTGTGAGATTCAGGTAAGTGCCCAGTACATTGGCTAGATAATGAAATATTCTGCCATCCATTTGAAAGAGTCTAGCGCAGCAGTGGCGAACCTATGGCACGGGCGCCAGAGCCCTCTCTGTGGGCACCCACACCCTCGAAATAGTCTGTGGTGTACCAATATGGCTTAGACTTTTCCTGCCATTCATCAGCGCAGGGCGCACTATGAACGGCACAGGCAGCGATCTGAATGTAGGCAGGATGTTATAGCTAAATGATAAAGTACACGGAAGATATACTATATTGGTATTCAGGGTAAATTGCCTGTGGGCACTTTGAGATAAATAAGTTGGTTTTGGGTTGCAGTTTGGTCCCTCTGTCTGTACAAGGTTCTAGAGTTATCTATACCAGGTGTATAGTGAAGTAAGATGGAGAACATATTGTATTGCATCCTAACACAATGTTTTCTTGCTTTAGGTACGCACCCTTGCAAGTTCAGGGGGACCAGACAACTTGGTACTATTAGATCCTGGGAAATACAAAAAGTCTCGTTTACCTGAGTCACCATCTGGCGACACTGTTGCACATCCGAAGTGGCTTCTTGGGGAGCAAGAATTTGAAGCCCTCATGCGAATGCTGGATAACCTAGTAAGTAACATCTTGTTGCTGGTAGGTTACTAAGGATCTTTCTCATGCAGGGTTTTCTGTGGCATTATAAAATGTATAAATGTAAAATAAAAATAAAAAAATTCATCAATATTTAATCTGCGGGATGCCGACTCCCGGCACCCTCGCTGTTTGAAGAGAAAGCAGGGCTGTTTACCTGGTCACCTTCCCAACTGCAGCAGCGAGCAGTGTAAATACAACTATGGCGTCCCATTCACTTCTAGGGGATGGCTCCTTCTGTTCAAGGGAATAGGTCGGAGCCATCCCATAGAAGTGAATGCCCATTTTCCACACACAGATGTGTTATTGCAAAACGCAACTTGCCCCAGAAAACTGGTTTACAAGCTTGAAACATTCCTTCTTGAGAGAGGGGTTTGTGGCTGTATCAAAAAACGCAAAATGGCTTTTAATGCTGCTACCCATTCTAAGAGTTTTCTACACTCCCTGATACAGCAATATTCTGATGGGTCCACCCAACCAAAGATTCCCCACTTGGGGTTAAATGTCTTAAAAGTAGTAAGAAGATTTAGGGTAAAGGTCTTAACCAGGGTCCAGAATCTTTGGAAACCTAAAGACCACAAACAATGGTATATGCATCTCTCGGACTGCCTGACCACATTGGTAGGGTGCATTGACATGACCGTGCATATTTTGCGTTCCACAAAACACAGATCCACAATAAAATATGGATGTTGTACGTGTTGCATCCGTTGTTTTTGCGGACCTTTTGCAACAGTGCCTATTTTTGTCTGCAAAATGGATGCGAATAGGACATGTGATACAAATCCGTAGTCGTCGTAAAATCCACATGCTGGAATTACTAAAATACAGATTATAATCTGAATAAATGGCAAATGACTTAGAGGACCTGTCACCGCTCCTGACATTCCTGTTTTAATAGCTACACACACTCTCCATGTAATAACCATTCTGGAGCATCTATTCTGAAGTCTCTATGTTCTGCCATTCCTTTATTATTCCTCCTAGAAGTTATCAATGAATTGCTAGCAGTCTGCAGTAAGGGTACAGAGGGGCGGTAACCAGTCGGGAAGGGGGGGGGGGGGGCCTGCACAGTGTCACTGTCCAATCAGTGCTGCCGTTGTCAGTCTGTGCAGGGACACACCCCCAACTGGTTCCCTCCCCTCTGTACCCTTACTCAAGGCTAATAGCAATTCATTCATAACTTATAGTGCAAATAATAAAGGAACGGCACAACATGGAGCCATAAGAATAGAGGCTCCAGAATTGGTATCACATGGGAAGTGCATGGAGATATTAAAACGGCCATGTCAGGAGCGGGGACAGGTCCTCTTTCATAAGAAAGGCAACAAGTTATTAAAGGTTCCATCCTACTTGCTGTTATTCTGGTAGCATGTTTCTCTACCCTGCGTATGTCATTCATTTTTTTTTTACATCCTTCTGTCTCGATTCTTCCATAGGGATACAGAACCGGTTACCCCTATAGATGTCCTGCCCTGCGAGACAAGGCCAAGAAGTACAGTGACGTTGAGATCCCTGCCAGCGTAACTGGCTATTCCTTTGCCAGTGATGGTGACTCAGGCACATGTTCTCCTCTCAGACACAGTTTTATGAAACAGCAACGTGAGAAGACAAAGTGGCTGAACTCTGGTAGAGCAGATGAAGCCTCAGATGAAGGGCAGAACGGAGGCAGCCCCAAGTCGAAGACTAAGGTGTGGACGAACATTACACACGATCACGTGAAACCCTTGCTGCAGTCTCTCTCGTCCGGTGTCTGCGTGCCAAGCTGTATAACCAACTGCTTGGTCTGTGCCTACCTTACTGTTCATAGTTGATATAGAGCAACCCGAGGTGACTGGCACTTGGAAGCTTTGGGAATGCAGTAGTGGGTTTCCTCCTTACCACGGGCATTTCTTTAACCTCTTAGTTCCTTGTCATTTTTCCTGCAGTGAAGTAGTTGGTATTAAAATGTATATTGTAGTCTGCTTGAAACTGCTTAAGACTGTAGATCACAATCTACTCTCCCCTCTCTATCCTGATCTTAATATAATTAACGGAATATAAAATCCTGCTAATATAAAGCAGCATTAACTCTTTCCTGTGCCTTTTTATATTTGGTTAATCTCTTAAGCAGTTTACCTTGCTAGCCTGCATTACCGGTCGTCTAAGATCTTCCTCACTTTCCCTTCTCCCTTTCTGCTGTGTGCATTTTCCCAAAGCTTTCAAGTCCCTCACGCCAGCCTCCTTGTGCATGAAACGTTGCATGTCGGTAGATGGCTGTAAATGACGATTGACAGTAAAAGTCGGGTGCGGCATAACTAAAGTGCAGCTCCGGCCCTCAGTCAACACTTAAAACACTTCTTTTTTTTTTTTACCCCCCGGAATGAGCACCACATCGGTTAACAGGTTTTGTGCGGTATTGCAGTTCTGCCCCAATAATTTCAATGCGATAAGCTACAGTACCAGGCAAAAACCTTGTACAAATGTGGTGGTACTGTGGTAAAGGTGCGATACGTTTTGAGTCTTAGACGACCCCTTTTATAGATAGTCCCGGAAAATTCATACATAGGAATTTAGATAGTGGATTGATCATCAGTGGCGGTCCAGCACCCAGCTAATCAGAAGGCTCCATCCACTGAGTACTGGCCTTGCTGGGGTACTGCAGCTCAGCTCCCACTCAAGTTAATGGGGGCCGAGCTGTAATATGCTGGTGCTGGGAGCAGAGCTTTCTGTCCATTGGCTAGTTTCCAATTTTGGCAGGTACCGTAACTGCTGATCCAGTGGGGGTTCTATGTGTTGGACCTCCACGATCGGCTATTTATGACCCAAGTTCTGGAAACCCCTTTAATATCGGAAAGCTAGTGCCAGTTTCACCTGAAGACCTGACTAATCAAAGACTAACTAGTTGCTAGGAATACATTGCTTAGTGACCCCATTGTATACCAAGCAACTAGCCTGTCTGACAGCAGAGAAGGGGGAATCCACTTGTGATGGTTATCTGCTTTTTACTTCCATTAAATTTCGGCAGTGAAGAGGTTCTTATCATTTCTTTTGCGGTCCAGTTTCCCTTAACAGAAACTCACCCATAAAACGCGTTGCTCACAGAGCAGGCGGGTTTAACGCCGTCACTGCAGCGTGGTTTAGAGCTGTTTCTAATACGCATATGGCAGCTATGACTTTCTGTCTGTCACCAGTCAGTATGTGACGGGTACAGTAGATTTATGTGGGAACCTAAGAATATTCCCTGGACTTGGCCACTCGCTGTTCTTTTCAGTTGGCTATGTACATAGACTTCGGGGTGTTTTTCTTATTTTATTATTTTTTTAGCTAGTGTATTTTAATGTGTTTCAGAAGTGGACTTCCATGCATATGTCTGTTCAGAGACTTGTAAATGTTTCTGATGAGATCTAGATTCCATTTTTTAGTGCATTTGCTTTCAGTTAATTCTGGATTTCTTTGGAATACACCCGGCTGGCACCCCCAATTGCGGACAAGAATAGTACATGTTCTATTTTTTTTCCAGTGCTGTGGACCGGAAGATCAGGGGCCGCGCTCCGGAAATGCAGATGCAGAGAGAACGCTGTGTGCTCCCCACATCCATTCCTGCTCCATTGAGAATGAATGGGTCCGCCCCCATTCCGCAGAATTGCAGAACGGGTGCGGACAACACTTGCGGATGTGTGAATGGAGCCTTAATGATTTTTAGGCTAAGAGGCCAATCTTTACTTCGTATTGGACGTAAAATGTCACTTTCTGGCGATGTATTTACCACCTTTCACATTCTATGTGTATTTTGCGGTCTGCAAATTCCAGATGGCATTTTTTATTTTTGTGTGTTCACATTGACTTCAATGGGTTCATGGACCACATTTGCAGGCATGAATGGGACAGGTTCTGTTTTTGTGAAGTGCACATACGGGTGCGGAAAATACACGGAAAGACATTTAGATGACAATTAGAAGACAATGACTACCTTAGTCAGTGGCGTCATAGTACTGCGGAGATTGGGATCTATCTCACCCAGCATCTCTCTTCTTTTTTGGCTGCAGTACTACACAAGAGGCCAGGGGACTTGTAAAAAAAAAATTTTTTGTTTTTTTGCACCATCTAAATGGGTTCTGCAGAATGAAATATTAACCGTTTTTAGTAAAAATAAAAATGGTGACTGATGCCATTTAGTTTGTTATAATTTTTACTTTTTCAGGATTTTGATATGGTAGAAAAGTGTATAAAACCTTGTTTAAAAAAAAAACATTGCTCAAAATCTAAGCGTAAGCATGTAAACGAATTCCCTACCTGGTATTTTAGGCGCTCTATAACGTGGTACATGTAATGGCTCCTCTTTCCCTGCTATTTATGTTCTTTTCAGCCGGAAATTTTTTGTACAACGGAGACTATCACTCTTCTGTCTGTCACATGGGGCTGTTTTCAGTCTTACTGAGCTTCTGTCTTGTGTCCCGTGTCAAAATTTGTCCAAAAGTAGCTTTTTCTCTACTGTAATGAAAGGGGATGTCCATTCAAGGATAGCTCAATGTCCAGCCTACAATAGTGGATGCCTAGGGGCGTCCTCATCAAAATGTACATAACCTGGAGTAGTAGAAACCAGTAGCAAGCAGATATTTTACTTTTTTACTTTTTTTTTTATTTTTTTAATTTTTTTTATTTGAAACAAAAATGTAAAATGTTTATTTAAAGGGGTTGACCGAGACCCATTAAAAATTGGAACTTGAATGGACATCTTCCGGTCTAGTTGTCCTATTCATGTCTGGAGCGGCGCGCTCAGCGGAGCTAGTGATCAGATTGTGCCATTTCTTTATCGGCTCATTTATGTGTTTACCATTTTATGAGAAAATTAAGTAAGGCGCAGTAATGGTTTATGAAGATATGAAAGTGAGTATGACCTGACTCCATTATTCATAACTTAATTTTTTATTACTGAAATTTTGCAGTTTTTTATTATTTCCCCACCTTCTTCCCCTGTATCATTTTTCCATTTATTATTTTTATTTTTTTGGCTCAGTACATGGTTATAGAATTGTACCTTATGCACAGAATAGTTCTGGTTACAACCAGATTTGTAACTAAATTCAAAGGGCC
This sequence comes from Bufo bufo, assembly GCF_905171765.1. NCBI lineage: Eukaryota > Metazoa > Chordata > Amphibia > Anura > Bufonidae > Bufo > Bufo bufo. The sequence goes on along the minus strand of NC_053390.1, from coordinate 786,115,941 downwards.
CCGACGTATTTTTCAAGGAGCCCTGAGCCTTATGTAGTCATCCCAAAATCTTACTAGTACAGCATGCACCCGTATGACTAGCTGGACCTATAGACTGAGCAGGCAGACAAGGTTATGGTGGAAGTCGGGTGCCTATTACTGGTATAAGCAGATGTTTCCTCCTAGAGTTAATTATTTATCTCCTTTAAATAATATTGTTTTTAGTTAAATCCAGCCCATAATTATAGTTTTTTTTATACTTCCTAAAATAATGGTTACTGGTATATCCCCAGATATTCCAGAAATATAGCGCCACCTGCTTTTTCTATTCAACAGCCTGTGTCCATCTTAGTAAATGTGCTGAGGTGGACGCACATGCTCAGTCCTGCTTCTCTGTGCTCTTTCAGGTATGTGGCGGGATCCCTGGCGCAGTGAGTTGGTGGCTGTCTTATCACTCGGCGTCTCCCCGAGAAGTAGAAAAGACGCTGCAGCTTCAGAAGAAGCTGGCCATACCAGGGATCCTTCATATATCTGAAGGAACGGAGCACGTGGTGAGGTGGACACAGAAGGACCGTTCAGTAGAAACAGGTGGCACTATACGAACACTCCTGGAATATCTAGGGATAGAAGCACTTTTTTTCTTTTCTTTAGGAAATAAATCCTAATTATGGCTGGATTTAAATGTAAACCTTATTCTTTGTTGGACAATCCCTTTAACTGTATATATGTGCCTAAAATTATTCTACCAGATATAACTGGTACCCTTCAAAGAGGACCTGTCGTCTCTCCTGACCAGTCTGGTTTATTAACTATTTGAATTTCCTATTTAAAAGGGTTTTCTGAGCTCTTGATACTGATGACCTACCCTCTGGATTAGCAATGAAAGATGGTAGTCACAGCAGCATATCCAGTGCGTCATTTATTGGAAGCCTTGAGTGCGCACACAAACAAAGTAAGACGTTTCGGCTTCGCGGTAGCCTTTGCGTAGCCGAAACTTCGTACTTTGTGTGTGCACTCAAGGCTTCCAATAAATGATGCACTGGATATGCTGCTGTGACTACCATCTTTCATTGCTGTTCCTGGACTGCTGTGGATCTGCGGTCCCATCGCGGCTGTTGCATTCCGGTTTTGGTCTAAAAGGTCCGGTTGTGCTGCTCTTCCACTTTTTTTGTTTGTGCTACCCCTCTGGATTAGGTCCTCAGTATCTGATTGGTGGGAGTCTGACACCTGGGACCCCCCCGCGATCGCCTGTTTGAGAAGACCCCAATGCTCTCCGCTTCACCTAGGCCAGTGATGACCCGTTCATCGGTCATATCTGCCACCTAGAAGTGAATGGGGCCGAGAGCGATACCAAGAACAACCACTATACAATGTACAGCGCTGTGCTTGGTAAGGTGCGAGAAGGCATCGGCGCGCATACAGGAGCGCCGGCACCTTCTCAGACAGCTGATCAGCGGAGGTCACAGGTGTCGGACCCCACTGAGGGGGATAGGTCATCAGTATCAGAATCTCGGAAAACCCTCAGAACACTTCACTGCTCCATTCCTCTGTTGTTCCTCCTGAATAAATTGACAATTTGGTGTTCCCATTCTCCTTGTTAAAGGTGTGTGTCCCAACAGAGTGGGCACTGATTGGGCAGTATAAGTATATGGGCACTCCCCTTTGACAAAGGAAATGGCGACATTGTACTTTCACTTTATTTATAAATAGGAGGCATAACAGAGGAACAGCCCCAGAATGGGTGTCGCTGTTTAATACACAGAGGTACATGCCGGGAGAGTATACTGGCCCATTTTAAATGCAATACAGTGGCTCTTGAAACTACAACCATACGAAGCCAGTGTTTTCCCAGGCCCGGCTGCTGCTCATCTTGCACGAAGTCAAAAATGATAGATCTAATAGACTATTTGTGCACTAGTCTGTAATTGTAGTCCTTCTCAGAGCCATGTAATCCCACTGGCACAGAAGTGTCGGTGTCCACCATTGTGTATGGGAGGACAGACTTCCCTCTTAGCCTGCGCCTGGTTTTACAAGTGTGCCTTCTTCCATGGCTGCCTTTTTATTTTGGACTCTTCCTTCTAAATTCTTCTTTCCTTCCATCCGCTCTTTATTTCATTCTTAAGCAACTATTTAAATGGCTTTTTAGTTGCTCTGATTTGGCTGTTTTCCCGTGGAAAATGAAAAGTCCCCCCGTCCCCCCTTGCTGTTTTGTAGCTTCTTTGGTTTTGATCTTTGTTTTCTATGCAAACTTTGGTCATGCCCACTCGCTAAACACAATCATAGTGAATATCCCGTTTTGCACTAAGGGGTCCTATGAGATGCACTGGGTTCAGGTATCTCTCAGGACGGTCTGTGCAAAAGGATTGAACCCGGTGAGTGACTTGTATTGTGTTCCGCAGTCTTTTTATTTTATATATTTTTTTCTATTTTCTGCTTCCCACATTGCTTTAATATTTTTGTCGGGGAATTGAGTCAATGATATGTTGGCCTTTTACTTCCACAAACCATCATTGGTTGCAGTTCAGGCCTTAATCGCCTGCCATGCACGGTGATGGGGATAACACATGAAAAAAATAAATTTTGCAAATCCTTGGCAGGAAACATCAGGTTTCATTGTCTCCTCTCTTCTATAATTGGCAATAAAAGAAATTCTCTTGCAATTCTTTCTATTAGTTTTCCAGGAAGTAAGGAAACTGCACCGGTTAAAGGGAGTTGTCTAGGTCAGCCGCCCTTTTAGTTCACGCCAAGCTGTCGAGTCTCCCTTAACTGGCTGTAGCCGTGGACTGCAGACATCGGTCGGATAACCGTGGATCTCCATAGACTTTATTAGGGACTTTGCAACGCAAAACGTCTGCCCAGGTTATGCAGATTGTCAGGGTACCAAACCGCAAGAGCTGGCACTTCTCACCATATGGGAAGTGCAGACTCTGGTCCCTTAATTACAAGTTTCCAAAGTGCTTAAAGGGGTTGTCTTAACAGTACAGTATGGAGATCGAAAGAAAGCTTTCAGTGTTTATGTACACTGTGCCTGGAGGGGGCGTCTGAGAAGGAAGTCCGTGTGGTGAAGCTTCAGCCAATCACTGCAGAGCAGGAAGTGATGTCATAGCAGAGCAGGAAGTGATGTCATACCGCCGTCACCTGTGCATTCCAGTATCATGCAGGCTATTTCCTGTCCAAATCCTTTAATTTAGAGATCATCTTGGAAACTTGCATCCGAAGGGTCAGATGGGGCGATATGTTACATTATCCTAGTAGATCCATTACTAGTCTCAGTTTTGGCAGTTCACCTGTACAGATTGCCCAATAGTAAAATGTAAATATCTGTCCAAAGTGAGGTTTTAAAGTCCCCACCCAGTGCTCCGAGGTAATCGCTCAGAGCTGCCCGGGGTGAATCTCCTTTCTCTGTTTTTTTTTCTGCCCACGCGAGATTTCAGTGGCGGCAGCATAATCATTGGCTCAGTTTCCTACCTGACTTGTGACACGCATGACTAAACTATGTACATGTATGGATGTGATCTGCTTCATCTGACCATGTCACTGTTCTTCATCTTGCAGTGGACTAAAGAGGAAGGGCTTAGAACTGCCACCTCTGCCGTCCCTAACCTGTTTGTCCCTCTGAACACAGACCCCAAAGAAGTGCAAGAAATGAGGAACAAGGTAACGGTCACATTGTATTTTGGCCATGATGACATTGTACTTTATTGCATTGTGGTTTAGCCTGAACATATTACACACAGATTTTCCAGCATTGCAGGAATCAGTCATATCAAACCCTGACACGTCATTCAGCTTCGTCACTGAGCCGGCCTTTGGTCCCAGTAATCCTAGTAAAAACTCTTTCAGCCATCCTTTTACCCACTTGTTTTTTTAGGGAAAAAAAGCAGCATAATATTCAGTCAGAATCCATTTTCTTTTTTTTTTTTTCTTCATCGATCTAGAACGGGTAGGCAACCTCCGGCACTCCAGATGTTGTAAAACTACAACTCCCAGCATGCATACTTCCTCTGCTCTTCTCAGAACTCTCACAGAAATGAATGGAGCATGCTGGGAATTGTAGTTTTGCAACAGCTGGAGTGCCGAAGATTGCTGACCCCTGAATAGAATATGAAAGCTGAACTCAACTTTAGTGCTTTTCCACTTAGGGCCCATGCACACGACTTTGATCGGCCCAGGAAACCTGGTCTGTGTGTCTGCCGCATCTCCCGAGCCGACCACAGCTCTCCTGAAACAAACTGTCTGATTTTATAGCCCCATTATGAGTATCATAAATTACTATATCAGTGTACTCCCATCATCTTGCAATAGCCCTGCAATCAGATTACAAACTGATTATATCATAACTAAGATAGTCATTTCAGGTCAGGGGAGCCGTTGTCTGTTCAGCAGATATAAGAATCTTTTTATTTTATTTTTTCCTTCCTGCTACATGTGTTGCGCTGTGTTTTGCAGCAAATGCACCACATCTGAACTCCCCTTAGGCAGTTTTGATACACCAGTTCCAAAATATCTTCCTTACTATACAGACACATGGCTTCTAAGGATGAGCGAAGCGAGCTTTCGGATCCTAGTGCCGAAGTCGCTTTGCTCAAAACTTCACCTTAATGCTGTAGATCCGGAGATCCGTCTCCGTGCAGCATTTAAAATGTACGGCCTCCGACGAGGCAAAGTCTGTTATTCTCAAAGTCTCTCGAGACTTCGAATAACTTCGGTATTAGATTATTTTTTTTTAAACTGGAAAGTAGGGATGAGCGAATTTCTGTTTTCAAGTTCGGGTTATCTAAGAATGCCGTTATGGATTCCGCCACCACGGATCATGAGTTATGGTCCATGGTAGCGGAATCCATAACGGAATTCTTAGATAAGCATGTCCCACGTTTATATTGTGAGCAACGATAAAGTGCAAATGGACTTGTCTGTTCTCCTGTGTAATGGTAATGATGATAAAAGCGGCCTTTATGCCGATCAGTCTCTTTCTTGTAAGACTTTCGACAAGTGCCACATTTCCTGTAGTGTACTAATCAATGTATTGGTTATTCCTCTCCTTTTTCTTTTGTGTCTCAGATCAGAGATCAGAATTTACAAGACATTAAAACCGCCGGCCCTCAGTCCCAGGTCCTCTGTGGCGGCATGATGGACAGAAGTGTAGCACAGGTCAGTTTCCGTCCCTGCAGTATTTCCGATGCAGCGAGTCTTTTCTTCCATCACTCTAACCATATTCTTTAATTAACAGAGACTATCTGTGTACAAGGTAAGTGCTCGAGGCCGCTTTCTTTACTTTGCAAACCTGCGTAGTGTATAATATTAGACACAAGTGGCTTTGGTGTGTGGGGTACAAGCATGGCCGTCACAGACGCTTCTGGCGCCATCGCTCAATGCCATGCATGATAGAGCTTCTTAATGACCCCCCCAAGACAGACACTCTTCTCCTCCTAATGTTCAGGATACTAAACCTCTCCAGTGGAGGAAAGGTTTAAAATGGGGGAAAAAGGGAGAAATCTAAGTGCTTCACAGCTCCAGTTCTCAAATAGCCCAAGATGACACAATATGAGGAGAACCCGTATAGAAGAACATCTGTGGTAATGACTTGTGCGTGATTCAATTCACATGTGCTGACATGACCTGGGGGTTCTTGGACTTGAGAAGCACATGGGCCTTCTGATACAACATTTCAAGCAAGGCTTCATTGGTTTAGACCCTTTGTCAGACTTCCGGGAATGGAGATCACTACCTCTAAAGAGGTTTGGGCGAGTTAGTGTTGCAAAATGGCGGCAGCTTGTGGATTCCACAATTCACATCTGAAAAGATGTGGATTTCCCTTTTATTGATATTTTTCTTTATATATTTTCTCTTTTCCGTGGGTTTCATGCTTGTAAATGAACATGGTGCATGTTTGCCAGCAGTAGTTTGCACCTGAGATGGCAGATCTGCAGCATATACATCTGCTGTTGGCACTTCTGCTGTAAATACATGGGCGGTACTGGCCAATAATATGTAGACCAGACAGTGCGTTAGATCCCTGCAAACTTGTGCCTAAAGCCGGCCATACACACGAGTGCGATCTCTCCCGGCCCTCCCACACACATGCATGCATATACAGTGTATTGAATGAGGAGAGGGATCAGGCATTTAAATGCAACGTGGTGACGTCAGCTGGGCGAGAGTCAGGAGGCCACCATACACATGAAGGGGCATTTACACCACGTCGACGAGCACGCGATTATCGGAAAAGGAAGTGTCTCTTGTTCAGTGGAGGTGAAGAGCTGTATTTACAAGCCGTGATCTCCTCCACTGTATGAGATTGAGAGATGGCTACTGCTATCACTCGTCTTCACTACGTCATTGTTTCTGGGCAGCAGATCCCTGTTTCACACCGCGCGATCTGATGACTGTGTTTGCACCAAAGATCATTTCACCCTCTGAACGAGCCTTTTGCTTGTTCATCTGGTGATCTGCTGCACCCTTAGGCAAGGGCTACACGGCGACACCTGTCACGGCCAGGATCGCCGAGTAGCGGTGATCCCATAGAAATGGATCGGAACTCCGCGGCAGTCGCAAGAAATCCAGCCTTGTTGGTATCATGTGACTGCCGCAGCGATCCCATGCATCAGTGATCCTGGCCATGACAGGTGTCGCGTGACCAGTGTCGCCCTTGCCTTATTCTGGGCAGATTATCGGGAACAAACATTTGTATGAGCGCTCGTGTGCGACAATTGGGCAGTGTAAATGGGCCATTCGATGTTTCTACCTAGCTACTCCCTTGTCACGTTTCAGACTTTGACCCATTGGTTCTCTTTTCCTGGGAGATACCTCTTTGCATGCCTAACTACTGTAATGTATATGGCCAGGCGTAACCACAAAGGACAATCTTCTGTTGTGTCCCTTATCTCTTCTGTCTCCTGACTATCTGTGATTTAAAAAGTTAATTTTGTGCAGACTGCAGCCAGATAAGCTGTAATGACTGCAGTGATGACATTTATTGCAGCTACAGAGATATCTGCAATAAAGCGCGGTCACGGCGGCGTTGGCTTGTCTAGAAATGTATTCTGCTTGTCGCCTAGTTCTGTGTGTGATCACATACATAACTAGGACTCATGTCTCCTTGTAGCGATGGGTGCACTCCATTCCCATCACCCAATTCTTCTTCACCAAGTCTGAGCCTTTTGCAGTCATTGTCACGTTTCTGTTGCTGCGCGCATGCTCCGGCCTCATTGCTGCCCTGTCCACTTGCATGTTGGCTCCCATCTGTAGTGTTATGTGGTGTATATGAGGTCTGGTCTGCTGTGTTTACTCCATTTACTGTTTCAGGACGCGCCTCTTTCAGACTGTTCGGAAACTATTGACGGGTTCGATCTGTCAGAGCAGGCCTTTAGTCCAGCTAAAATCTACTCAGTTAGAAAGGTATATACAGCCCTGTTCTTATTTTGGGACTATGGGGAGCGGACTTGTACACCCATTTATATCGTATATATTTACATGGCTGGGGTAAATTATTTTTTTTTTTGTGCCTGTTAGCAAATTTAATGGTTTACTATACCTAAAGGGTGACGACATTTCATCATGGTAGACGGGGCTTGTGGCATAGCAGCGCCACTACTGTGTGGTTTCCCCCCCCCCCCAGCCACACTAAACTGTTAAATTGCATCTCAGTCCAACTGGTTGCATATGACAGTCCGGACGACCTCAGAATCGTTCCCCTCCTAGACAGTAGAGTTGTATATAAGATTGGGGCCATCTGGCAGGATAAGGTCACTTCACGTGTGAGCCTTAGCTGATGCACTGCCTCATATTTTATAGGCTACATGTATGTAGACTTCTCATGTTACAGGACATTTGTTGGGATTATCCATAACAATTAGCCTCTGCCACAAGATGTTGTAATATAACTTTAGCTTTTTTATTTGTAGCTTTTTTTTGTAGTTTTGCTGTCTGTGTTGCTCTTTGTCTTCATTTTTTACCCTAAAAGGGAATCTGTCATGTCATTTTCACCTATATAACTAGCAGCATTGCCCCCAAAAAGATTGCAAACTCTGTGTCTTAATTCCAAGTCCAGAAAAAGTGCATTTATTCTGCTGGGAAACGGCTCCCAAGTGCCCAGCTGGGTGGGGTTAGCTGTTCTCTGTGTGCCCACAGCAAACCAGACTTTTATAAAGAGAGGAGGGCTCTCATAGCTGCTCCTATCCTGGGATGGGTAGCAGCTAAAGTTGTGGTCTTGTTTGAAAAATGGCATTTCAAGTTTTCAGATAGTACCAGAATCACAGCAGTATATCTATTACATCTGAAGATATAGCTGTTAGAAATTAAGTCAGGAATAAAATCTGTGAAACTTGTCAACTGCATTCTCTGCCATACGGCTTTCTAACAGCTATATCTTCCGATGTAGTGGATATAATGTTGTGATGCTGGTATTGTTTGAAAACTTGGGATGCTCATCTCTAGCTGCTACCAGTCCCAAGATATGAGCAGCTAAAGCAGCCCTCCTCTCTTCTTAAGTCTGGTTTTGGGCACAGGGAACAGCTAACCCCAGCCGGACACTTGGAAGCTGTTTTCCAGCAGAATAAGGGTCCATTCACACGTCCGCAACAGTTTTGCGGTCTGAAAATTGCAGATCTGCAAAACACGGACACCGGACTGCACATGGTCGGCACTATAATTGAAATGCCTTTTCTTGTCCGTGGCTGCGGACAAGAATAGGACACGTTCTATTTTTTTGCTGGGCCGCGGAACGGGAGTGTGGATGCGGACAGCACACTGTGCGGTGTCCGCATCTTTTGCGGCCTGATTGAAAATGAATCAATCAATTTTGCGGAACAGATGCCGACCCATTTTGCGGACGTGTGAATGGACCCTAAAAGCACTTTTCCTGGACGTGGATTAAAGACACAAAATGCACACCGGTATGTTTGGGGTGTGTTTGCAATCTTCTGTGGGGCAATGCTTTTAGTTATATAGGCGAAAATGATGTGACAGATTACACTTTATACCAAGAGGAAATATCCGCAGGGGTCACATTAGAAATCTTCCTGCACGCTGCATCACGGGCCTACATTTGTCATATATGCCAGAAAAAGCTCCTTGCATAAATGTCAGAGTGTCAGCATATCTTTCTCAGTACAGAGACGAAGAACAAAAAATTCTGCACAGTATTTTATTTTATTTTTTTAACTTTTTAAATTATTTTATTTTTAAATTTCTGCATTTAGGAGAAATAGGTGTTTTTCAAAGTTATGCAAATCAGGTCTTAAGTGCACTGTAGGTGGGTCCTAGGCACTTGGAGAATTTTAGCTCCTCCCCTTCACTCGATTTGACAGGACCAGGTGGTTTGGGGGGTGAGGTGTCCAGGGAAGCAGAGAGGAGAAGCTAACGTGCACATAGCAGAGAGAGGGCCTGTCCTTGTTGCACTTAAAGGGGTTGGCCACTCTCTGGTTACTGTTGACCAGTGTGTTAGTAAGATAATAGTACGGCACTTACTAATATAGACGTTTTTGATGTCCTGCACCATTTCATAAGCCGCGCTTATGCAAATCTTCTGGGCTGTCTGCCGAGAGGTCTTGCCCATAGGATGGTCCCGGATGGAGGATCAATTGACCAGACTCCTCCATTCAAACACAGTACATGGGCAGATTCAATGTATTTGAGTGATGTCCGGTCACATGACAAGAACTCTGAGGACAGCTCAAGACATGGCCAACGAGGGAGCATACCTTATGAAATATAGAAAATCGTGCAGCTTGTCAGCAAAGTTTATATTAGTAAGAGCAATATAATCATCCTACAAACTCATCGGTCAACAGTAGCCAGAAAGTGGCCAACCCCTTTAAGCCAGAATTTACATGTTGTTTTTAAAAATACTTATTTCTTCTAGACGCAGCACTGGATGGGGAAGAAAGGTATATTTTAATCAGCAGGGTCAGCTCTACCAGGCATTATGGATGGTTTAATAGGGTTGATGCTGCTCACAGATGCCCTTTTAAATAAAATGGGACCATATGGATAACGTGTGCCAATACAATGGCATATGTCAGAACCTTCCGCCAGGCAGTCCTTCCAAAGTACTGTATACCACCTCCGCACCGCAAAAAAAAAAAAAAAAGAACATGTTCTATTTTTTTTTTTGAGGTGCGGACGGATCACGGATCCATTCAAAATGAATGGGTCTGCATCCGTCTGCGGAAACCGTATGGACAGTGCCCATGCATTGGGGACCGCCAATCGCACGGCCGTGTGCATGAGCCCTAAGGGTGTATTTACACACAAGTATTTTACAGCTATATCTGGCTGCACATTTGTTAACTTGCCACAAACTATCATTGACCCAATACCGAGCTTTCTTGGGATTATAAATTGTGAAGAATCTGAAGACTGGTTTTCTGTAAAGAACAGATTTTCTGTAGTAGTACTCTCTATATTGGATCATTTAAACATGCAATAGGTGGATGCAGGACGGACGACCCTCCATATTGAATTGGCTCTTGGAGTTCTAATTAGTTCAGACAGCAATTTGCTCAACTAACACGTAAAGCATATGTAGATTTATCCCAAATTTTGGGTAAAAGGGCTGCCACTACATGACAGCACGTGTTCAGAGTTGATGTGATAGTTACATATGGAAGATAATGGCCTTAGCATTTGTCAGGATGTAAGTAAGTGACAATGTCACAGATGTCACATCATCCTCTTTACATTCACGACCGGTCATTTCTGCTTTTGGTAAGCATGATGGCAGTGTGCGCCATCCAAAATGCAACATCCCGCATGGAAGTTTAGCTGCCTCCTTTATGGTTGCATGCATCTAAACATGCCCTGTTCTAGTGTAATGCTGATCTGCTCTTGCATGGCACTTGGAGCCTTCCGTTCATCGATTTTAGTGTTATAACACTTTTTATACTTCAGTTTTTTGTATGGGAAATACAAGAACATTTTGTAGTGTTCTCACTAGGGCTGAGCGATTTTACGAAAATCAAAATCATGATTGATTGAAAATTTTACCTTGATTATGATAACTACTATGGTGTTTTTTTTTCTTTTCTTTTTTTTCCTCTAATAGTCCACTGTCAACAGTTTGAGCAGTGGGGGGATGAGGGTATGGTTAGAGCGGTAGGGGGAGACAGATGCGGTTGGAGCGGTGGCGGGGGGCGGGCAATGCAGGGTGCAGATGCAGTTGGAGCTGTGAAGAGAGGCAAGTACAGTTGGAGCGGTGGGGGTCAGATGCGGTTGGATCGGTTGGCTGAGGCAGGTACGGTTGGGTCGGTGGGGGGAGGCGGGTACGGTTGGGTCGGTGGGGGGAGGCGGGTACGGTTGGGTCGGTGGGGGGAGGCGGGTACGGTTGGGTCGGTGGGGGGAGGCGGGTACGGTTGGGTCGGTGGGGGGAGGCAGGTAGGGTTTGGGTCGGTGGGGGGAGGCAGGTAGGGTTTGGGTCGGTGGGGGGAGGCAGGTAGGGTTTGGGTCGGTGGGGGGAGGCAGGTAGGGTTTGGGTCGGTGGGGGGAGGCGGGTAGGGTTTGGGTCGGTGGGGGGAGGCAGGTAGGGTTTGGGTCGGTGGGGGGAGGCAGGTAGGGTTTGGGTCGGTGGGGGGAGGCAGGTAGGGTTTGGGTCGGTGGGGGGAGGCAGGTAGGGTTGGGTCGGTGGGGGGAGGAGCCTGACAACCATCTAAAGAGCAGAGGAAGGGAAACTCTGAGTAGAGCAGCGCCGGCTGTAACCAGAATAATTGAAATAATTGACATGGTCAATTTAATGTTGACTTAACCAAAATTTAAATGCAGTCTGATTTATTTTTCAATGAACCACCCAGCCCTAGTTCTCACCTACATGCAGTGATGAAGTACACTTCTCCTTTACCTGCATTCTCAGAGTATAATCTTGACAACGTTGCGGCTACCACTCAGAAGGTGGACCTATAACAGTTTGCTAAAATACTGTTCAGACTAAACAGTCAGACGCATCCACGTGAATACTGACTGACTGATAAAGGGATGTTTTATGTTAATCGCTAATGGACCTTTCTGGGTTCTAGATAGTGATGAACCATCTTCATCTGAATCATATGCCGGGTTACAGCAGTTTGGCTCCCATTCACAGCTGATCGGCGGGGTGCCTGGTATCAGACCCCATCAATATATAGCCTTAGGATGGCTCATAAATATCTAGAACCTAGACAACTCCTTTTAACGCATTGCCTTCTTTTTTACTGTTTTCTTTTCCTTTTCACCCATTGTGGAACAGTCAGAAGGATACTAAATGTCCTGGGCCAAACATACTATATGTGCAGCTTATACATGTTAGGGTACACGTAAAGGGTTAAACTAATTAATTGCATGGCTTACAATTACTGGTGGATTGCAAGCCCAAGAGAAATTTGATTATATGTGGTAGATTTGCTAGACGCATACAAGGATGATGGCTCTGATAGGGCTTTGGATACCATTGCACCAATATTATTATTTGTCTTTTCCATTGGTCATTTGCTTCTTAAATGCAAAATTAAAGGGGTATTCCAGTTGTTACAAGTTAGGCCAGCCGCTCTTTTCATTTCAGGGGGCTCTGAGGAGTATGGGGGGGCCCCCATTCTCATGATCATTGTGGGTCCAGGCAGTAGAACCCCACTGATCTAATAGTTATCTCCTATCCCGTGGATAGGGGATAACATAACCACTGGAATATTCCTTTAGGCAATCTGCACAGAACTGGCCTAGTATTTTGCTGGTGTAGAGTGTGTGTAACTCCTTCACCTAGTTAATAGTACTGCTGCTTTTGACATAGATCTGGCATCAAGCTGCTTCTGGCTCTGTAAGTGCTCTCTGCTGTAGCCCTCCCTTCTCTCAGTGTAAGGGTTCATGCACATGACCGTTGGATGTTTTGTGGTCTGCAAATTGCGGATCCGCAAAACACGGATACCAGCCGTCTGCATTCCACATTTTGAGGAACGGAACAGCCGGCCCCTAATAGAACAGTCCTATCATTGTCTGTAATGCGGACAAGAATAGGACATGTTCTGTTTTGTGTTGTTTTTGTTTTTTTTGCAGAACTGCAATGGACACAGAATGCCACAGAGTCATTTCCTTATTTTTGCTGCCTCATTAAAGTGAATGATTCTGCATGGTGGCCGCAAAAAAGAAAACGGAACAGACACAGTGAAATAAATATGTTCATGTGCCTTTGATGCTTTCAGCAGCGAGGGGCAGGAGGTTGTACACAACTGATCAGAGTGTGGGGAACTCATTGAGGGGTAGATCACATGGCTTGTATTGCATCACAGTATAGATTGGGAGGAAAGCACAATAATGGCAGTTTGCAGGGGATTTAATCGCATACAGTAGTCTATCAGTTTGGGGAAGAGGAGAGCATTCACAACAGCAGGGAGAAAGGAATCGCGCACTCCGCAGCTTCAGTGACGGTCAGTATATGAGAGAGCAGATCTCTCTCATGATATGTAGAAAGAGAAATCAGTCCAGGAATGAAGCTGTGCTGGTACATGAGAGCTAGTGACGGCAGCAGCATCCTGGACACACAGGCTTTACATGCAGTTCTGTTTTAAATTATATATTGATTGACGGTTACGCTGATTATTATTTCTATCGCCTAATTTGTATGCAGTGATTTTAAACACGTTACTCTCCTTTAAAACTTTTCCAGGGAGAGCTGATTACAGCTTCAAAAGCAATTATTGAGAAAGAGTACCAGCCAAGGGTCATAATCAGCACAGCCGGGCCAAATCCCTTCAACAAACTGACGGACCGAGAGCTGGAAGAGTATCGGCAGGAAGTGGAGCGCAAGCAGAAAGATGCTGAAGGTTTGTTTCTGAATGATGCACATAAATGTGGCGGCATTGTACAAGATAAAATGACGTGTGCTGTGTAAAGGAAACAAAGTACACGTACAGGCATTTCCTATACTGGGGGGGGGTTAATACTTTTTTTTGTAGCGCAGGCTTCTTTTGATTCATCAGTGGGACGAATGAGAACAAAACTTCAGATATTGTGCATAATATTTAAGCAATTACATGCAATATTCTGTTATCTCAGTGCATCAAAGACATTGGGGTGTTCTTGTCTACATAGAAGGCAATGATGCATCCAGTGAATGGCACAGGAGCTCTGATACACAGCCATTATATCGCTGCAGCGGCTAGAACCAGAGTTGTCTCTGCCAGCTCATCTGTGCCCTGCAACGGTGGTTAAAGGCCCCCGTTCTGCCATCAGTATCTGCCTGTAAGGGCTCATGCACACAAACGTACTTTCATTCTGCTTCCATTCCTTTTTTTTTTTTTTTTTTTTTTTTTTTTTTTTTTTGGCGGACCGTATGCGGAATCATTCACTTCAATGGGTCCACAAAAACAACGGAAGGTACTCCGTGTGCATTCCGTTTCCGTATTTCCATTCCGCTAAGAAGTAGTGCTTGTCCTATTATTGTCTGCAAATCACGGTCTGATTCTTCAAGTCAATGATTCCGCAGAAAATATGGAACGTACACAGAACACATCCGTATTTCGCGGATCCATACTGTAGAAATGCTATGCTCAGCCCATATTGCTCATGTGTTTGGTGATTAATAAGTTACTGTTTCCGATCCGCAAAAAACGGATCGCATGCGAAAACCATACGGATATGTTTTGTGGAATAACGGAAAGGAAGAGGACCTAAATCGGAGAAAAAAAACTAAAAAAACTCGGATACGGAACAACGGATCCGTGAAAAACGGACTTAACACTGATAAATACTTAGTATTCCAGATCATTATATAAGCCACCAAAGGATTTCTGTTTCTAGAAGTGAGGAGAAGCACTTTAACATTTAATAGAACCGAAAATGTCTCCCAAACAAATAAGAAAACAAAAAAAATTATATCGCCATAGAAAAAAAGATAGCACTTTACTTAAGGCTACTTTCACATCTGCGCTTTCTCTTTCCGCTATTGAGATCCGTCATAGGATCTCAATAGGGGGGGGGGAAACGCTTCCGTTTTGTCCCCATTCATTGTCAATGGGGACAAAACTGAACTGAATGAAACTGGCTGCACCAGAATGCATTCCCTTCCCTTTGGTTGCGTCCCCATCGCGGACAGAATGACGCTGCAAGTAGCTTTTCTGTCCGCGATGTGGTGCAGAGCAAGATGGATCCGTCCTGACACACAATGTAAGTGAATGGGGACAGATCCGTTTTCTCTGACTTTCAGTGGTGTTCATGACGGATCCGTTTTGGCTATGTTACAGATAACACAACCGGATCCGTTCATAACGGATGCAGATGGTTGTATTATTATGATGGAAGCATTTTTGCTGATTCAGCAAAAAATGCTGGTGTGAAAGTAGCCTAAAACATCATGTATGGTGTCAAAAGTTTAGCCAAAAAAAAACTTGCAACCCCTCCCACAAAAAAAGCCCCCATGACTTTTTTGATGGAAAAATGACAATAATGGGGGCTATTTACTTAAACTCCATTGCTCCTGCATTTAGACACGAGGCATTTCTATGCCGTCCTTGCCCTTTTTTTATGTATTTATTTTGTAAAAATGACAGTTACGAGCTGAAGTGGATTTCAATCTAGGTGCATGGACTGCCTGAAGATGCACCTAATTTATGGTGAGGCCTGTGCTGGCCCCTCTAGATGTCTATTTATTTTATGCACTTATATAGCGCCACTATATTCTGCAGTGCTTTACAGACATTAGCATCCAACTGTCCTCAATGGGGCTCACAATCTAAGGTTCCCATCAGTATGTCTGTCTTTGGAGTGTGTCATATGTGTATGTATGTGTCTCACCTAAAGAATTATTAGTGCCCCCATACTAATACGGTGTTGGACCCCCTTTTGCCTTCAGAACTCCCTTAATTCTACGTGGCATTGATTCCACAAGGTGCTGATAGCATTCTTTAGAAATGTTGGCCCATATTGATAGGATAGCATCTTGCAGTTGATGGAGATTTGAGGGATGCACATCCAGGGCACGAAGCTCCCGTTCCACCACATCCCAAAGATGCTCTATTGGGTTGAGATCTGGTGACTGTGGGGGCCATTTTAGTACAGTGAACTCATTGTCATGTTCAAGAAACCAATTTGATATGATTCGAGCTTTGTGACATGGTGCATTATCCTGCTGGAAGTAGCCATCAGAGGATGGATACATGTTCTCATTCTGTTTACGCCAAATTCGGACTCTACCATTTGAATGTCTCAACAGAAATCGAGACTCATCAGACCAGGCAACATTTTTCCAGTTTTCAACAGTCTAATTTTGGTGAGCTCGTGCAAATTGTAGCCTCTCTTTCCTATTTGTAGTGGAGATGAGTGGTACCCGGTGGGGTCTTCTGCTGTTGTAGCCCATCCGCCTCGAGGTTGTGCGTGTTGTGGCTTCACAAATGCTTTGCTGCATACCTCGGTTGTAACGAGTGGTTATTTCAGTCAACGTTGCTCTTCTATCAGCTTGAATCAGTCGGCCCATTCTCCTCTGACCTCTAGCATCCACAAGGCATATTCGCCCACAGGACGGCCGCATACTGGATGTTTTTCCCTTTTCACACCATTCTTTGTAAACCCTAGAAATGGTTGTGCGTGAAAATCCCAGTAACTGAGCAGATTGTGAAATACTCAGACCGGCCCGTCTGGCACCAACAACCATGCCACGCTCAAAATTGCTTAAATCACCTTTCTTTCCCTTTCTGACATTCAGTTTGGAGTTCAGGAGATTGTCTTGACCAGGACCACCCCCCTAAATGCATTGAAGCAACTGCCATGTGATTGGTTGACTAGATAATTGCATTAATGAGAAATAGAACAGGTGTTCCTAATATTTCTTTAGATGTGTGTGTGTGTGTGTATATATATATATATAATATTATTGCTGTAATCCTATCGACTTTTAAAATGTTAAAAATTCTCTGCTCTTCTGCCCTAGTAATGGGCTTGGTGAAGTGTTCTCTCCAGAGAAATATTCCTTGTTCATTACTGCTCAGATTACAGTAAATAGTTTTGATGATATTGTGTAATTGGTGTGTCAATAGCGTTTACCCTATTTATATAAATCCTAGCTGCCTCCATCCCAAGTAGTGGAGTCATGGAGGATCAATCGCTGTGTACCGACCTGAAAAGTCCCGGTAGAAGTTCTGCACATGATGCTCAAGTAGAGTTGGTCAAAGTTCAGGATCCATCGGGTCAGGCCAAGGTTCTGCCAACAGATGTATCCGAAGAAGTGACAAATGTGATCAAAAAATGTGACCGTTTACCAGTGATTGAGGTGTCTACTCCAAAGTTAGAGGAGGACATGGATGGTTCTATAGGAAAGACAAACGAAACGGAGTCTCCCCACATAGAGTTTCACACGGCTGTCATCCGAGCTCTCAACATCAGCCCGATTCTTGTGCCTGGTTCTGCAGGTATATCCACCAGGAGCTCTGGGGAATCTGGTGTGGGGAATCTCTCGGTGACGTTAACAGCAGTTTCCAAAATCTTTACTAAATCACCTTCAATAAAAGTGAACTGATTTTTTTCCTTGGTGATCTACAATATTAATCACAAAGTGTCCCACACAAGGTCGATTCTGGCTCAGCCATACTTTTTTTTTTTTTTTTCTTCTTCTAATCTTGGTGATGGTTAATTAAGTAATTTGTCATGTTGTTCAATCTTGTTATATTCTTCTAGACACCAAAAAATTCCACGTGAAAACAAAAAACTGGTCACTACTGTGAATGTCAGTATGTATGTTGGAAAGTTTTCCCTTTTTACTAAAATTAGTACATGTTTGACCGTTTCTGTAAGTGCTCAAATCCTGGGAAGACAAAAACTTTTACAAAATGACACAATTGTCTACAAGAAGATACAGATCCGAGGCCTGTACTTCATTTCGGGACTACCCTTCCTAGGCATTGGGCTGTTAGGTGGATCCAAATCATCCTTCATTTCCAAGTTGGTTTGAATCCTTGCCATTAGGCATAATTTTATGCACATTTTGATTTAGAAGATGATTTGGATCCACACAATGTCCCCAAGAAGAAGCTGAACGAGCCTGGAGCACAGGTTTGGCTACATCCACATCTGCGGTTGTAATTTTCTAATTCTGTTCTGGCATGGGAACAGAATACTGGAATTGCCGTATCCAATATATAACATATGCCAGACACCGCCAGATACTATTCACTATAATGAATACTGTCTTTCTTCTGGAAAATACTGTATTTATGGTGGAAACCCAGCCGACCCCATTATAGTAAATGGGATCCAGCGTATGCTGGGCACATTAATTCCAGTATTCTGTTCCTATGCCAGAAGAGAATACGGGAATTACAACCACAGATGTGGACGTAGCCCAAGAAGTGTCAGAGGGGTGGAACTGCCGAGGAGGTACCGGCACTGGGCCTGTAATAATTAAGCACCGAGCACTAAACCACTTTTACATGTTTTGTACTTTCATGATAGTCTTAGTAATGAAATTTGCTTTAAAAAAAAAAAAAAAAAAGTTCCTGGAGATTTTTGGTGTCTGGAAGTTGTCAGTCAATGATGTGCAGATTTTTTATTTTATTTTACAAATAGAGATTATATATATATATATATATATATATATATATATATATATATATATATATATATATATATATATATATAATCTATATCTTCCATAATAAATATTCTTATGTCCTTAGGACCCCCAGAAGAATTGACAGAACAGAAGGATATCCCCCCTGAACATTCTCAAACCCGCACACCCCCTAGCACTCCTATTAAGCAAGAGGAAGGTATGTCTGCCGCAGCTCCTAGTATATGATCGGTCACCATGCCGCGTTACCCAGACCGCCGCTGCTATTAATATTAGGGAAGCAGAATACGAAGTAGTAAAAATGTTCTGTTATCAAATGTGTATTTGTCAAAGTTCCGTTTTTTTATGTCTGGCATTCAGGAGAATGCACAATGTCGTTCTAATCTGTAATGTGTGTAAATCTGTAATTTTGGGTAAAGACACATCCTCCGGAAGTGTCAGTGCCAGGTGCATCTGCTCTTCCTACATTACATAGGGCTGCAGAATCCATGAGAACCTAAAGCTTGTAACCTACACGGCTTCTAGTGCATCAGTCATATGTCAATTAAAAAAAAAAAAAATCATCTTTCTGGGAATCCAAATATAATGATACATTGGAGAATAATTTCATAGGTAGCTGCACTGTAACCTCTCCTTCTGCCCACACTTGCCCCAACCCCGTGAGATTCTGCCCCATCAGGTTGTTCCAGAGTTAATGGCTGTAAACGACTGTTGTCAGTGTCCTGGCTATTAGGCCCCTTTCACACGGGCGAGTATTTCTGCGCAGATGCGATGCGTGAGGTGAACGCATTGCACCCGCACTGAATACCGACCCATTCATTTCTCTGGGGCTGTTCACATGAGCGGTGATTTTCACGCATCACTTGTGCGTTGCGTGAAAATCGCAGCATGCTCTATATTCTGCGTTTTTCACGCAACACAGGCCCCATAGAAGTGAATGGGGCTGCGTGAAAATCGCAAGCATCCGCAAGCAAGTGCGGATGCGGTGCGATTTTCACGCACGGTTGCTAGGAGACGATCGGGATGGAGACCCGATCATTATTATTTTCCCTTATAACATAGTTATAAGGGAAAATAATAGCATTCTGAATACAGAATGCATAGTAAAACACAGCGCTGGAGGGGTTAAATTTTTTAAAAAATTTTTTAACTCTCCTTAGTCCACTTGATCGCATAGCCCGGCATCTCCTTCTGTCTCCTTTGCTGAACAGGACCTGTGGTGAGCATTCATTACAGGTAAAGGACCTTTGGTGACGTCACTCCGGTCATCACATGATTCATCACCATGGTAAAAGATCATGTGATGGATCATGTGATGACCGGAGTGACGTCACCAAAGGTCCTTTACCTGTAATTAATGCTCACCACAGGTCCTGTTCAGCAAAGGAGACAGAAGGAGATGCCGGGCCGCGATCAAGTGGACTAAGGAGAGTTAAATTTATTTATTTATTTTAACCCCTCCAGTGCTAGTTTACTATGCATTCTGTATTCAGAATGCTATTATTTTCCCTTATAACTATGTTATAAGGGGAAATAATACAATCTACACAACACCGATCCCAAGCCTGAACTTCTGTGAAGAAGTTCGGGTTTGGGTACCAAACATGCACGATTTTTCTCACGCGAGTGCAAAACGCATTACAATGTTTTGCACTCGCGCAGAAAAATCGCGGGTGTTCCCGCTACTTACCCGCACATTTTCCCGCAACGCCCGTGTGAACCCAGCCTTAAAGGGGTATTCCAGCTTTAAGGAACTTCTTAATATGTTGCTGTTCCCAAACCGAGAAATCCACTCGCCTGCTCAGTTCCAGCACAGATGCTCCCAGTTCCAGGCCTACACATGTGCAAGGGGTCACGCACGTTGCTGTGGCCAATCGCTGGCCTCAGCAGTGAATTGCCGCTTGCGGACACATCACTGCTAAGACTTGGCTGCAACGGCTCACGTGACTCCAGCCAGATGTGTACAGTCCTGATGTGAGCATCTGAACTGTGGAACCAAGCGGTGAAAAAGTAAGTGGCCATTTGTAAAAAGGTCTGTAAATTGGAATACCCCTTCAAGTTAATTTCTGTTGGTTACCTTGTAAATCTAGGTTCCTTTTTGTAGTGTTTTATTGCATATACTGGTAATTAAGGCTAATTTCACACTTTACTTTTTGCCACTGCGATGGGTGTATATGCTGGGAAATCCTCCCAATTTACACATCTGATATTACCCGTAGGCTCTCTAGCCAGACTTATCCCGAAAGAAATCCAAAGTGGAAAAAATATACTGCATGGGAGTATGTCCAAGTCATAAGTCCTATGTCCTAAGAGAAGTGCCATATATGTAGACATTGAAGAGCTTCATCCTCTCGGGCTGCCCTTCTGTCCGCACTGTTGTGTGTGCCCCCCTGCCCCCTTCATGTTGAGGTCATTCGTCTGTGAGTACGCTGCGTTCACCTCTGCACTTCCCGCCTATATCATCTCAAGATTGTTGCCAGCTATTCATTTGACTATAAAACATCTTCAATGAATGCATTAGACTTTTTTTTCCACTTGTGCTTTTTTTTTTTTTTCTTGTGGCTGCCAAACAAACAGGAGATGGATATGCTAAAGAATACCTGTTACCATAGTAAGTATCATCTCATTCTTTCAACCCTATTCCCTTTCTCCTTGACTTCTTTCTCAGATCCTTGTGTGCTTTGCTTCATTCTATCGCATCTCTGTTTTAATTTTTTAATTAACTACCTGCAAAGAAACCAAGGATTTAGATGTGAATAAGGGCAAAGTCCTGATCTAGTTTATGGTGTTAGAGGTTAGCCAGTCAACCTTTTTGGGCTCATTCAGACAAATAATTTTCCCGCCTGGGTGCCATTGGAGTTTAGAATCGGACTGAGCACTGACTTGTGGGTCAGTACACACAAGCGATTTTCTCCAGGCACCATTGGCCCCGCGCAGAAAATCGCAGCATCCGGCTCCGATTTTTCCGCCAGACTCATTCACTCAAGTGAATGGGTTTGTGCAAAAATGGGGCCGCCATCCGTATGTGGTCTGTTTTTAAAGACGTTGTCCAGGCTTTTTCTATTGATGACCTATCCTCGGGATAGGTCATCAATATCATATCAGCGGGGGACCCTCGCCGATCAGCTGTTTGAGGAGATGGCTCGTGCCTTCTCTCTTCCTGCTTGCCGCTGTATGTCTGTGGGCCAGGAAGAGAGAAGGGAGACTGCACATGCGCACAGTCTTCCCATACAGCTGATTGGCAGGTATCGGACCCCTGCCGCTCTGATATTGATAACCTATCCTGAGGATAGATCATTAATGGGAAAAAGCCTGGACAACCCCTTTTATACTCATCCGTGTCTCCCAGAACATGGATGAGTTTAACTTTGCTCATCTGAATCCAGCCTTAGAGAAGAGTTCTCGACAGGGGGAGTAGTTTGTGTGCGGCAGTGACAGGTATATAGACCCATAGGGAATTATTGGGGGCATGCAGCACCGCCCTCGCCTCAGTAGAGGGACGTGCACCACAGTCCCTTTATTAGTGTGACCTGCCGTAGTTTTGTAGGCCGTGACTCTGCTTTTACAGCAACCGTTCCATCCCACCCAGTATAGTAACAACTGCACTCGTGGTCATGCAAATTTATATTGACGACCACAACAGAACAGGAAAGATGACCTGCCGAATCACTGGCCTCAGCGATGTAATCGGAGACCCGCGGGGGACCACTGCAGCATTAGAAGGATTGGGTAGAGAGACGAACCTGCTTTATTGACCATGTAGTGACTGGAATTACTTTGAGGACCAAATTCTTTTGTTAGTGGGTATGTGTTATTTGTTTAGCCTCCAAGGCGCATGATGTGCCAGTCTCGATGGAATGTTCTTGGTTTCGGTCGCTCTTAAAGGGAATGTGTTATCAGAAAATTACCTATTGTTTTTATGCTAAACAGATTTTTTTTTTAGAATTTTTGAGGTGTTGCTTGTCATTGTAATTCTTCCTGTGGTGATAAATGAGATGGCTACTGAAAATCATGATCTGTTAGGCCTAGTGCCCAGTGTGAAAACTGCAGGATTATGGGAAAAAAATGTGTTTAACATAAAAACATGACTTAATCAATAGGACATTTTTTTGATAACACATCCCATTTAAAAGAACCATTGGGTGAACGCCATAGGCTAGCAGGATCCTACATCTGCTCTCATACCATAATGCTAATGTCAGATCTGGCGATTCCGGTATTAAGTTCCTAGGCCAGAGAAGAATACTGGAATTTTAAAGCAGTAACCTAGCCTTAGGACTATACATACAGTAATTGACCGGTTTGGGTGCTCTCACTTCTAAAGCCATGTCAGCCACCGTTATTCATTAGCTTAAAGGGAACTTCTCAGCCCAAAATTGGCCTCCAAACTACCTGGAGCACTTTTAACAGTTGGCTCATGTTGTCCCTGATGGTGTTATGTCTTCCGAGAGCAGTGAGAATCCTCTTTATTCACCGCTCCTGAAGTCCAGGCTGGCATCGGATTGGCTGAAGTCATGGTTGCCGTGACCAAATCCTGCCCCTTTTTTTTTTTATTGATGTTTCCTAGCACCGGCCACGTCCACCCCTGGGCTCTTCTTGCCTGTGCTATAAAACAAGACCACTTTTCTCGCCCAATTTCCTTGGGGGACACAGAAGACCTTGGGTATAGCTCTGCTCCCTAGGAGGCGTGACACTAAGTGAAGACTGTTAAGCCCCTCCTCCACAGCTATACCCTCAGCCTGGAGAGAGAGACTGCCAGTTTTTTGCTTAGTGTCCAAGGAGGCAAGACACTCCCTGCTCTGCAGGGCTGGTTTCTCCTTGTTTCAATTTTAGATTTTTACTTTGTTTTATTTTCTTTTTGTTCCAGATCATCAGGGATAACAGAGACGCACTAGTCCTCTCTGTTCTCCCGGGGTTGAGCTGCGCCAGTGCCGGTCACCCGCACTGCTGCCTCCCCCACAGAAGGCAAGGTGGACCAGGGCAGCCCAGCTCCCCTGCATCCCGCCAGCGCAAGGGTCGCCCGCACGCCAAGTCCCTCCCCCGGCGTCCTGCCACTTCGGTGCCAGTAGCTGAAGGGGCGACCCTGCTGGAACGGACCGAGGGTGAAGACGGCTATGGTGAGAGATTGGCTTCTCCAGCCCTACGTCTCCCCCCCTCGGTCTCCTGCGTGCCTGACCCTTACCTGGGCCTATGGACCCTTCTGTCCCTGCTAGACCTAGGCTGGCCCTGGGCTGCCGCAGGGCGACATCTGCTCCCTCTCTCCTGGCCTCCAGGACATTGGCACCCTTGTTCCTACAAGAGGAATGCCTAGGGAGCTGCGGAGGTCCGCACCTAGCTGCCCCTGACGGAGGGGTCATGCAGGCGTCCCACCCTCACAGACCCGGTCTCGGGGTCCCCCTCCCTCTTACCGGCCACTACTTCAGGGCCAGAGGGCCCGCGCCTTGCTGCCACTGACCCTCCCTGCTCTCACGGGCACCGGTCCAGGGGAAAGGTGGTTGTAGCTGCCGGCAGGGGTGAAATCATATGGAGCGCTGTTCTAGGCTCCCGCTCCAGGGGTAAAATGGCTGCCGGGTGCAGGGTCCTGACTTCCGGACACCTGGGTGGGCACCGCGGCCTGCAAAGGAGCGCTTCAACAGCCCCGGCCGACCGTCGGAACCTTCCGGTCGGCCGGGCGCCGAAGTCTTGTGTTCCACTTCAAGACGATCCCGCTCTATCCGGGTCCCCGGCTCGCGGGGTGGGCACCCGCGGCCGGTATGTGCCGCTCCGTAGGCCCGGCTGGTACTTTAAATACTGTGCGGCCCCGGTCAGCCGGGCGCCGCTAAAAATTTAGGACCCGGCTCTTCCGGCCCGCGGGGTGGGCACCCGCGGCCGGTATGTGCCGCTCCGTAGGCCCGGCCGCTACTTTAAATACTGTGCGGCCCCGGTTCGCCGGGCGCCGCTAAAAATTTAGGCCCCAGCTTCACGGCCTACTAGGCCGCAAAAATTCAGGCCTCTGTTGGAGGGGGCTGGAACTTCTCCAGGCGCGAATTTTTCCCGCCTGGAGGTTCCCCCGCCCACAGAGGATGGGCCTGTATGGGTGGATCTGTGCCCTGTAGGTGGCATCTGCCTCAGTGAGGCTGTGTGTTAAAAAAAAAAAAAAAAGAAAATATTTATTATATATATGACTTGTGGGCTGCGCAGGACGCTGCAGCCTCATCTCAGAGTGCTGCCTGTATACATGCCCCCCTTCCATAGGCGGCATGGTGTCGCGCTCCCCGGCTGCGGCGCTGCCAGGTTCTTTTTTCCCCTTCTGGGGTTTTTTTTTTTTGCCCTCTCCGCGCTACGGCGCTGGTCAAGGTGCATGCCTTTTTCTGTAGGCAACATTCGTCACCCTCTCCAGTTATGGTGCCTGCCATGTGCAGGACCCCCCTCCTGGGCGGGATACTGCACTCTCCCTAAGTGCGGGTTGGCCTTGTGCATGATCCCCCTTTCTTTGGCGGCCTACTGCAGTTTCTCCGGATACAATGCTGGCCATGTGCACGACCCCCTTACATAGGTGGAACACGGCACTCTCACTGGATTCGCTGCTGGCCATGTGCGTGCCCCCCTTCCATAGGCGGAACGCTACACTCTCACTGGATTCGTTGCCGATCATGTGCATGACCCCCTTTTTTAGGCGGAATACTGCACTTTCACCGGATACGGTGCTGGCCATGTGCACGACCCCCTTCCTTAGGCGGAACTCTGCACTCTCACTGGATTAGCTGCCGGCCATGTGCGTGCCCCCCTTCCATAGGCGGAACGCTACACTCTCACTGGATTCGTTGCCGATCATGTGCGTGACCCCCCTTTTTTAGGCGGAATACTGCACTTTCACCGGATACGGTGCTGGCCATGTGCACGACCCCCTTCCTTAGGCGGAACGCTGCACTCTCTCTGGATTCGCTGCCTGCCATAGGCATGACTCCCTTCTGTGGACGGCATTCGGCACTCTCACTGGATTCACTGTCAGCCATGTGCATGACCACCTTCCATAGGCGATATGATGTACTCTCATTGGATTCACTACCGGCCTTGGGCATGCCTCCTTCCCGGGTGGCGGCATACATACACTCCCTCGGTCGGTGGTTGTTCTCTCGCCTGTACATTGTTGGCCATGTGCATGACCCCTATACATGCACTCTCTCTGGATCCACCGTCGGCCACATCATGACCCCCCTTCCGTGGGCGGTGTACGCACTCTCACTGGATTCGCTGCCGGCCATGGGCATGCCTCCTTCAGGTGGCATACACACATTCTCACCGACTGCTCGCATTCTCCCTGAATGCGATGCTGGCCTTGTGCATGATTCCCCCCCCCCCCCCCCCCTTCCTTTTCTGGGCGGCATACTACGCTCACCAGATACGTTGCTGGCCTTGAGCATGGCCTCTAACATGGGTGGAACGCTTGCGCTCCCCTTGGATACGGTGCTGGCCTTGTGCGTGACCACCCCTCATTCCATGGGTGGAATTTTGCACGCTCACAAGATTCAAGGCTGTCCTTGTATGTGCTGTACTGGACTTGCACATGTTCCCCTTCATTGGCGGAGTAGTTACACTCTCACGAAATTTCGGTGTTGGGTGAATTGTTGCACACTCACTTAATGCTAGGATAGCCCTATGCATGTCCCCCTTTTCCCTAGGTGGACCTCCTGCGTTTCCGCTGGATACTGTGTGGCCATGTGCATGGCGCCTTTCTGGGCGAAGTATGGTATGCCCTACTTCTCTGACGTAGGTACGGCCTTGGGCATCTCCCCCTTTTTGGGGCAGGCCTTTGCATTCTTGCCCACTGCAGTTTGCCAGGTACATTTCCTCCCTTTCGGGGCGGTCAGTTTGCGTTCCATCGCATTCCATATTAGTCTTGTGCATAACTCCTTTCAGTTTGCACTCCCATAGATACTGTGGCACTCTGTGGCTGGCCCTCTTCGCGGTGTTATATTTTTGCAGTGAGCGGACGTTCTTGTGCGTTGTTTGGGCCGTGTATGCCTTCTCGTCCTGTAGGTGGGTTGGCCTTCTCACTGCTTACGGGGCTACTCGTACGTAGCCTCCTTCCTCCTGCGACATTCTTTTTCTCTTGGGATACGATGATTGCCGCAAGCCTTGCACTATTCTCTAAGGAGATCATTCTGGTGCAGTGTGGTATGATTCTTTCCGGATTGGCGCCCTCGGTGCTTCAGTCTGATCTGCTACCAGGTTCGGGCCGCTCTTCTTGGGAAGGTCACCCAACTTCTCTTGGGTGCTCGCTTATACAGGTCCGGGGGACCTCCACCTTGGGTTCTTCAGGGTATTCGCCTTCTGCGTGGCGGTGAACCGGGCGTCTCTGTGTAGCGGTGTTCTGCTTTTGAGCTGTCCTATGGCCTCTCTGTTGCCCACTCCCCCTTTTTTGGTTGGAGGGTGTTATGTCTCGCCTGCCTTTTCTCGCCGGCTCTGTTTGACTCCCACTCGGTACAGATCATTCCGATGTGGCGTCTGTTCCGGCCACGCTTCAGAGGCTGTTCCTTCACTGCCCTTCCCTCTGGGGAGAGCATGTTTGTTCATTTGGATGGTTATGGTGTTCCTTTTCAGTCTCCCTTGTCCACACTGGCTGTACTAGCTGTGTGCCTAGTTACCGGGTCTACCGCTTTCTGGATTGCGTTTTTTTCCATTCTAGGCAATGTTTCGGCTTTGGATTCACCTTCTCGGTAACTTGGGAGGACTACCATTTGGTCAGGATTGTCTTTTGATCTCCCACACCGGAACTGTAGTCTGTCTTCCTGTGGTGGCTACATTGGCTTCGGCTTTAGCCTGTCTTGTCCTGGCGGTTGCTGGGCGGACCCTTCGGTTCCTGTCCGTTTGTCCTTCTGCTTCCCCACTCTGGGGGAATACGGGACAACCTTGCTCGGGGGCCGACGGGACCAGTTCTACCGACTGTTCTACCCTTGTTACTGGTCCGCGCCTGATCATTGGGTTTTCACCCGCTTGCCCAGGCGACTAGTGGGCTCGCTAGTGTTCGCTTCTAGCCGAGTTTTCGTCCAGGATCTGTGGTAGGACTTAGGGCTTTACCTGGGGTTCTGTGGGAAGCTGGGCGTTCCCCCACTCTGCCTTTCTCCATGGTTCTGTCTTTCTCCAGTCCGGCCTGGACCTGGGGCTGGGACTCTGTTGCTTGAAGTATCAAGTGTCATTCCTGTCCTTCCTCTTTCAGCGTTCCCCGTCCCTCTGGGCCTGTCAGGAACTTCTTCCATGGAGCGGCTCTTGGGTTCCTTTGTACTGCCCTCCGGTACCGTCCTGGGAACTACATACTGGGCTCTTGGCGCTCCAATTTTTCCTTGGAGCCGTTACAGAAGTTCTCTCTACTCCTTCTGTCCTGTACGGTTGGGTTTCTGTAGCCATCGTGTCTCTGACGGGTGCCTGAGTGGCGGCCCTTCTTGTTCCGAGCCTTCTGTCTTCCCCCAGGACAGGACTGTTCTCCATTCCGTCTCTTCCTTCCTTCTGAAGGTGGTATTTGTCCTTCATTTCATTGAGGCAGTCGTCCTCCCCTTCCCCCCCCCCCCCCCGGGAACGGACACTTCACCGATTTGGACGTTGTTTGGGCCTTGCAGTTTTTACTTGGAGATCTCCGACTCTTGTCGACGTTCGGTCTCTTATGTTTCCAGGAGGTCCGAGCAAAGGGTTGACGGCCTCCAGGGTGGCTTTCTTCCGCTTTCTCAGAGTGGCTCTTGTTGTGGTTGCCCCACCAAGGGCAGGGTCCTGCTTTTGGTGTCACCATTCATTTGGCCAGGGCCGTCGGGTTTTTTTTTTTTCCTGGGCCGGAGGCTTTAGGCTTCGGCCATCCATTTGTGCAAGGCGGTCACTGGTCTTCCTTGCACACCTTACCGAGTTCTACAGGGTGCATACTCGGGCTTCGGCGTATGCTGCCTTGGGCCGCCTGGTCTGCAGGCGGCGGGTTTTTTTGATGCCTTCGGGTGCTTCGCCTTGGTGCTGTGGTCCCTCCCCCTTTGGACTGCTTTTGAACGTCCCAAGGTCTTCTGTGTCCCCCAAGGAAATTGGGCGAGAAAACGAGATTTTTGTATAACTTACCAGTAAAATCTCTTTCTCGCTCTTTCCTTGGGGGACACAGCACCCACCCATTCTTTGTTCTTCTCTGACTGTTTCCGAGTTTGTTTTACCCTTAGGGTAGTTGGCTTGTTGGTTCCAATTTTTTGGACTTTGCCTTTTCTCACTACTTGGACACGCAACTGGCAGTCTCTCTCTCCAGGCTGAGGGTATAGCTGTGGAGGAGGGGCTTAACAGTCCTAACTTAGTGTCACGCTTCCTAGGGAGATGAGCTATACCCAAGGTCTTCTGTGTCCCCCAAGGAAAGAGCGAGAAAGAGATTTTACTGGTAAGTTATACAAAAATCTCGTTTTTAAACAGCCATGGGACAAAGTATGGTCCTTGCCTCTTGAGAGTGTGATGGGGCCAGGACATCAGCGACAGCAAGTTTACTAACATTTACTCCTGGAAACAGGCATAAGGCTACTTTCACACTAGCGTTAATGGTTTCCGGTATTGACATCCGTCATCGGGTCTCGATACAAGAAAACAAACGCTTCAGTTTTGTCCCAATTCATTGTCAATGGGGACAAAGTGTAACTGAACAGAACGGAGCGCTCCAAAATGCATTCCGTTCCGTTCTCATACCGGAGAGAGAAAACCGCAGCATGCTTGCATCCAGAGAGTGAAAACCTTTCCTGTCCGGGTGCCCGGTCAGTTGGATAGGTCTACACGGAGACAGCTGCTGTCCAGAAGATGTCCTACAACTCTTTGTATTCTTTTGTACTGTAGCTAGAAAAAGTCTCCATGGAGCCCTAGCCTTCCTGTTCCAATTCAGTGACAGCACTTGTACTTGAAAATAGTACGGAGTGCATATTAAGTAATCTGTCCGTTTCATTATACAATAAGTATGGGTTATTTATGGCCCTCCAGTACGATCCATCTGCGTTGGACGGGGGGGGGGGGGGGGGGGGGGGCTCTTATTGGAGCCAGATGAGTGAACTTGCTGCGTTTCAGTGGAGTCAGCATCTCTGCAGTCTTGCGTTGATACCATTTCTATACACTAGGCTCCTACAGACTTCAGTAATTACTAGTAACCCTTTCCAGCAGCCCACTCAAGTGGAAGAGTGCTTTAACGAGGTTCACTGTATAGGCAGAGCTGGAATATGCGACCCATCCCATTATGTGAATATGCTTTCAAAGTGCCTAGAAACGTGACGTACCGCTCCAAGAACCATATAGCCATGCCATTTCGCAGATGCTGTCTTTAGTCTACCTTCAGTTGTTTTAGGGCTCATGCACACGAACGTATGCCGGCTGGGCCCGTATTGCGGGCCGCAAACAGTGGGTCCACAAAATACGGGCCCTGGACGTTTTTGCACCGCATCACTGATGCGGACTCATTCACTTGAATAGGTCCGCAATCCGGAAGGTGTGGTGCGTAACGGAGGCATGGAACCCACTTCTGTGGGGTTTATGTCCGTCCCGCCGCACCGCAAAAAAGTAGTGCATGCACTACTTTTTTGCAGTGCGCATTGTAGAATCTATTCATCTGCATACGGCGACCCTACGATTGGTGCCCGTGCATTGTGGACTGCAATTTGCGGTCTGCAGCACGGGCCCGACCATCAAGCGTTCATGTGCATGAGCCCTTATGTTGGGAGCCAGACACAACTGATGTGTGTGCTGCGTGTCGGTGCACAGATCCAGAGTCTGGACATTGATGGCGCCAGACAGAAAAACTGAGCATGCAGCGTTTTTTCCTATCTGGCGCCATTTGCCTTCCAGCATCACAGCTGATGCACCAGATGTATATACACAATCTCCGAAAACTAAGGGATCAGTTCTGTCTCCGTTCCCCTCAGGCGCTTTCTGTTTCACACCTGAGGGGAACTGAGCTGGATAGTCAGACATATGTGTAAGGGGGCCACAGTGGTTACTGGAAGCCCTGTTGAGGAGGCATCAGTTCCTGAGTGCGTTAGATCATGGTACACCGAGAACCCAATGTGAGCGCTCATTTGGCCACAGTCTGATCAGTCTACTTGTGAGTGGCCAACCATTCTGCTGTCTCAGTACGCCCCAGTGTCTCCTATGATTTCTAATGCTCCCCATATTCTCCCTAACTGAGGGGGGGACAAGGAACTAACGTAATCCAACATCCATGATTCAGTCCTATCATGTGTCCAATTATTAGTCATTCCTAACAAGTCTCTAATATCAAATTAGTAATCCTAAAACCCGTCCAAATGATTCTCTTTCTGTATTTGACAACATTTAACTGGCTTTTAACACACACACCGGGTGGGAGTTGTCGGCTTCTTCCTTTTTTATAGTGAATGTATTACACACTTCCTGACAAATTTAGATAAAACGGCTTCCTTTTTCCTCTTGTGCGCGGTTTATAAGAAGAACATGTAGTTTCCTCCTGATGATGACTACCCTGGTAATAAGTCATCATTGACGGGGTCATTAAATGTGCACAAGTGTGTAATAGCATTCCAGAGCTTCTCGCCTATCCTATACTGAATCTAGAAAGCGGCGGCCATTACTGATCTGTATACGTTTTTTTGCTCCTTCTCCAGAGTCTCAGCACGAGCAGACTTACAGAGATGACAGTGACGCCGCCACCTTTAAGCAGACTCTCCCCGACCTTACTCCAGACGAGCCATCCGAATCCCTCTGCTTCCCAGCGCCTGCAAAACCAAATGAAGAAGAAAAGGCTCCCGCGGAGGAACCCCCGCAGATCGACACACAGACCGCCGCCTCTCCTGAAGGACCTAAAGAACCCGAACCTCAGAACATTGAGCCTCCGCCCGCAGCGGAGGACGCAGCGCAGGCAGACGCTGCCCAGCCAGCAGATACTGCGCAGGCAGAGGCGGGCAGCGACGAGTCTCCAGGAAAATCCCCCTCCAAAAAGAAGAAGAAATTCCGCACTCCTTCCTTCCTGAAGAAGAACAAAAAGAAGAGCGAGTCCTAAAGAGCTGCGGGGACACTGTCATGTTTCTGAGAGTCAGTTCAGTAACCACTAGAATGTACGCATCGTATAGTTTTTTTTTTTTTCTTTACATAAAGGAATGCCAGAACCCACTGAACCTGCTAGTTGTAGCTTGACTGTGAAAAGGTTAACCCAGGCAAATGTCTCCTTCCATGTAAGGTGCTAACCTGTGTGTTCAGCAGCTGGTCACTCCAAGCTGTTCACTAGATGTTCCTCCACCAGACGTCAGTCCTTTTTAACTTTTCAGTTTTTTTGTTTTTTTTTTTACTTTTTTTTATTTCATTTTAGCTTGTATATTACTTACTGCACTCCAACCACCCCTGAAGATGGCTTCCCCTAGCATGTCTCTTGTAAATATCAGGCTTCTGCTTTCACTACCAAGGGGGGGAATGACCTAAACCCCGCACCACAGCTTTCCCTTAAAGCAACATGATCCTTTTTATCTGGCAGCCCCTGCATTCATCCCATCCCTGTGCACCGAGCTGCTTCCAGTGTTACCAATAACCCTTTCCTAGCCAGCCCGCTCACATTTCAGTGCATTCAGAGACGACTCTGTTCTCGCTCACTAATTATAGCTGATAACGGCTATTTGCAAGCGTCATTGTGTTCTTTTTATATCACTAGGAACTGCTGCTGCCTTAAAGACATGGAATGAATTACCTAGACCACTTTTCTTTCGCCCCCGTCCATCTGTCTGCAGCTTTTTTTTTTTTTTTTTCATTCCCTGTTCTAATGGATAAATATTATTATTATTTTTTTAGTTGAAGGTGTATTCACTGCATACACATAGGAGTCCCTGACATATGTCGTTACCATCAAACATGGCGGGCTTTCATCCTAAATTCTGCTTTGCATTAGGAGTACCACGGTATATTGGTGGACAAGTTGCATCCCTGAGCATAGTAGCTGTTCACACTGACTGTAGGTAGCTGCCCTTTCCTATTTGGGGCTCAGTAGTCACTTCTGTAACTATAGGCCAATTCTTGCTCCATATAGCAAACCATATACATTAACATACATACATTCCTGTTGGAAGTATAGCAGCTACCATAGGAAGATGGCTGCGTGGCATTGTCTTAATAACCAAAATGTGAATGCACCTTCGGTCTGCCATTTCTACACGATCCATATCGATGCTGAGCGTTAAACCATTGCATTTACTAATGACCAGTTTCATTTAAAGAGGTTGTGAAAGAATGGGGAGGAGGGGGGGGGGGGGGGGGTTTGGCCGGACCTGTAAAGGAAACATTACTTACCGGTTTCCCTGCTTCTTCTCCTGCAATGGACACCCGCATCATCTGGTTGGACATTGCCTCAGCCGATCTCTGGCTGCGGTGGTGACTGGCTCCCCTTACATCATGGCCTACTGTCACGTGACACAGGGGGACACGGCCAGTGATTGGCTGAGGTGATGTCAAACCATACATTGACATCGAGGGTCGCCCAGTGGAGCATCACCGGCCTGGAGGAGGTGGTGCGTGGAAGCGGGGAACTAATCTTTCCTTTACAGGTCCAGCTAAATGGGGGGGGAAGGTTTGCCAAAACCCCTCCGTTCTCACACAACCCCTTTAAGGTTTGTTCCTGTCACCTACACTTTCACTAAAGGCAGCCATATTGTGGGCCAGACCGCTCTTCCTGAGACTATACCGATCAGCCGGTGGTCTGCCAGCATGTTGGGAGTTCCGTTTCCCAAAGTCTGGGTTGTAGACCACTTTGCTAGTGCCATCACTGAGCACCTTTTCCTGGCGAGTTCCTAGCACTCTGATAGGCTGCAGGAATTAACCCCCCACAGACTGGATTGCTTAGGCTATATGTAGGCCACAGGTACACGTTTTGGTATAATCTCTGTTTCAGAGTTGATGGATGTAGTCCTTGTATCTTTTAATTTTTTATTTTGCTTTTGATAACCTGGAATGTTCTTTGATTTACAAAGGTGAGATTTCCTTGTTTCCTACATGAAGGATCGCACAGCGCGGCTGAGGCCTGCTTGCATGTTTGCAAGCCTTGAGTCTTCCATGATTGAATTCATCTCTGTTTTATTGGAAATCTGATGTCTCCTGATTGTCATCTCTTTTTAGCCTTGAAAAACTGTGAATTAGACAAAGTGCAGGGATTGTACGGCCACATATATCAATTTATAAAAGTGCACTAGTTATCGAGCAATGTACCATGCCCCTGATATTTAATGGGTGCTGTATTTATAGATTAACTGTTACACTCAGTTATTATGTAGCTTTTTTTTATTATAATATTTAGGATGAAAAGAGTATTAAAGAGGATTTCTCCCCTCTGTTTTAGTAACTACTTGCATCCTCCTTTTATGGGGCATCTGTCAGCAGTTTTGTACCTATGACACCGGCTGACCTGTTACATGTGTACTTGGCAGCTGAAGACGTCTGTGTTGGTCCCATGTTCATATGTGTCTGCATTGCTGAGAAAAATGATGTTTTAATATATGCAAATGAGCATCTAGGAGCAACGGGGGCGTTACCATTACACCTAGAGGCTCAGCTCTCTCTGCATCTGCTGCGCCCTCTGCACTTTGACGGGCCAGGTGTGATCACTTTTTCACTGCCTGGTCCTGTCAATCAAAGAGAGGGTGCAGCAGTTGCTGAGAGAGTAACGACAACGCCCCCATTGCTCCTAATATAATAAAACCTCAGTAATACAGACACATATGAACATGGGACCAACACAGATGTCTTCAGCTGCCAAGTGCACATGTAACAGCTCAGCCAGTGTCATAGGGACAAAACTGCTGACAGATGCACTTTAACAATTCTGAAGCGTTTATTCCCAAGACTCTCTGTTCTGCCGTTCCTTTATTATTCCTGCTAGAAGTTTTGAATTGCTAGCAGTTTGCAAATGAAGAGTCAGACGGGTGTTACCCTTCACACTGCATATCATGTGGCACGGTTGGAACAATCTGGCAAAAAGTAGTCTCTGCTGCAGCTAAATCCACTCCAGTCACTCCCAGCAGTGCAGGAAGCCGAGATGTGAGGAGTTGAGTTTGAGAGCTGCACGCTTTGGGTCAGATTGTGCCATCTATGTCAGAGGGGTACAGTGCACGCCAGTGCCACACAACAGCTCCTCCTATCTCAGCTTCTTGATTGAGATGGGACGAGAGTAGGATATTGGGGTAATGGGCTGTCGCTCCTGTATGGTCAGGTTTTAGGCTTTGAACACAATACTCTAAACGCATCAACTGGATCCTTATAGGTAACTGTTGTATTACTCTCCAAATAAAAAACCTATGTGAAGAATATTGCACTTTGATGAAACCATTATTACTAGATAAATACACAAGACATCACAAACGATCAGTTTCTCTGAGCACGATTGACCACATGACTATTAATCCTTAGGACCCTCTGAAGTCCATTCTCATTTAAATATTCTGGTTTGACAAATAACTTTTAAATACATTTTTTATTTTTTATTCCAATGATTTGAATTCCAGGTCTTTATATCACCGTTTAGAATGGTAATGTGTTAAAACTTTTCAAGGGTCATGTATTATTTTTCTTCTTCTTCTTTCCTTGTATTGTTTATTTTACTCACAAATAAATTTGTTTAAACTCCTGTTTTACAGTCTAATGTGAAGTTATTGCTGGTGATCAACTTTACCTCCAGTGCTCCATGCACCCCTTTTTACAGGGGCCGACGGTCGGCTAAGAAAGCGCCCGTTCTAGATCATTGCCCCGTCGAGCCAACAAACACTTCTGCAATCTAGTTTCTAATTGGTTTCAATGAAGGCGAAGAGGGAAGTGGTTTATAACTGCTCCTGTCTTCTCTTTTCCAGCAGAAATGGCGCTTTTATGACCTCTCAGGGAACATATTATGTAACAGAAATATATACAAAAAAAGTATAATATACACACACTAATAAAAGTGAACAAAATCACGCACACCGTCACCATAGCCTCCTCATTTATGTCATACTATATACCTATTATATATCGAAATGGCCGGCAACAGAGAAGGGCAGCTGTTTTTTTTATTTATTTTGCAGTAAGTTTGCAAATCTAAAGAATAGAGGTATCCTGAAAAAAAAAAAACTTTTGGGAGAGTTTACCTTACATAAAAGTGGGAAAAAAGCAAAAATCATTTTGGTAGCCCAACAATTAAAGTTAGGTCTGATTAACTACCACATTGCACAGAAAAAAAGGCTGATCATAAGATAAATAGCCGCAATCATCTTCACTAGGTACTGACATGTCTATCATTTCAGAGCTCCAAACTGGGCAATTACTTTGTTATTAATCAGAAATTTACACCCCACAATGTTATGGCTGATAGGAGGGAAGCGTTCTTTCCCGACAGTCAGCTGCTCCTTCAGTATAGGAGGCCGATCTCCTTCACTGTGTGAGGACGAGGGATCGCTATTCCTCGTCCTCATACAGAATCATTGTTTCTGGGCAGCAGATCGCTGCTTACACGGCATGATCTGCTGCCCGGGAACGACGATTAATGTGCCTGCACGAATGACCGGATCACCTGATTAATGAGTTTCGCTTGTTCGGTGGCAGATTGTCAGGAACGAACGTGCGAAGGAACAATTGCTCCCTAAAACCAGGCAATGTATATCCACCTTACATTATTCATGGGATAACCCCTTTAACTTCTCCCATCCACTACATCACTCATTAATTGCTAAGAGAACCCACCTTTCCTTGGGTGCATGTGCACACAGCAAGCTCCCAACTACAACATGTACAAATATACAGTGAGGAAAAGAAGTATTAGATACAAAGGTGATTTTGCAAGTTTTCCCACCTACAAAGAATGGAGAGGTCTGTCATTTTTATTGTATCTACACTTCAACTGTGAGACAGAATCTAAAAAAAAAATCATTAATTTGCATTTTATTGCATGAAATAAGTGTTTGATACAATAGAAAAACAGAACTTAATATTTGCAATTACAGAGGTCAGACGTTTCCTGTAGTTCTTGACCAGGTTACCACACACTGCTGCAGGGGTTTTGGCCCACTCCTCCACACAGATCTTCTCCAGATATTTCAGGTTTTTGGGCTGTCGCTGGGCTACACTGAGTTTCAGCTCCCTTTAAAGATTTTCGATTGGGTTCAGGTCTGGAGATTGGCTAGGCCACACCAGGACCTTGAAATGCTTCTCACGGAGCCCGTCCTTAGTTGCCCTGGCTGTGAGTTTTAGGTCATTGTCATGCTGGAATACCCAGCTACGACCCATCTTCAATTCTCTTACTGAGGGAAGGTGGTTGTTGGCCAAATTCTCACGATACATAGCCCCATCCATCCTCCTTTCAATCCAGGGCAGTCGTCCTGTCCCCTTTGCAGAAAAGCACCCCCAAAGAATGTTTTCACCCCCCCATGCTTCACGATTGGGACGGTGTTCTTGGGGTTGTACTCATCCTTCTTCCTCCAAACACGGTGACTGGAGTTGATTCCAAAAAGTTCTATTTTGGCCTCATCTGGATCATCCAGATGGTCATTGGCGAACTTTAAACGGGCCTGAACATGTGCTGACGTGAGCAGGGGGAAATTGTGTGCCCTGCAGGATTTTAATCCATGACGGCGTAGTGTGTTACTAACGGTAATCTTTGAGACTGTGGTCCCAGCTCTCTTCAGGTCATTGATCAGGTCCTCCCATGTAGTTCTGGGCTGATTCCTGACGTCTCTCAGAATCCTCCTTACCCCACGAGGCGAGATCTGACATGGAGCCCCAGACTGAGGAAGATTGACAGTCATCTTGTGTTTCTTCCATTTTCTAATAATTGCGCCAACAGTTGGTGCCGTCTCACCAAACTGCTTGCCTGTTGGACTGTAGCCCATCCAAGCCTTGTGCAGGTCTACAATTTTGTCCCTGGTGTCCTTAGACAGCTTTTTGGTCCTGACCATGGTGGAGAGGTTGTAATGTGATTGAGTGTGTGGACAGGTGTCTTTTATACAGGTAATGAGTTCAAACAGGTGCAGTTAATACAGGTAATGAGTGAAGAATAGGAGGGCTTCTTAAAGAAAAACTAACAGGTCTGTGAGAGACAGAGTTCTTGCTGGTTGGTAGGTGATCAAATACCTATTTCATGCAATAAAATGCGAATTAATTATTTAAAAACCATACAATGTGATTTTTTTTTTTTTAAGATTCTCTCTCACAGTTGGAGTGTACCTACGATAAAAATTACAGACCTCTCCATTCTTTGTAGGTGGGGGAACTTGCAAAATTACCAGTGTATCAAATACTATTTTCCCCACTGCTCAGGCAGTTCTGAAGGGAAAGGTGTGGGGAGGGGTTTTTAGCAGCATAAGACCTCGTGCACACGGCCGTTGTTTTGGTCCGCATACAAGCCACAGTTTTGGGGGCTCGGATGCGGACCCATTCGCTTCAATGGGGCCGCAAAAGATGCGGACAGCACTCTGTGTGCTGTCCGCATCCGTTGCTCCGTTCCGTGGTCCGCAAAAAAAATAAAATAACCCGTCCTATTCTTGTCCGTGCTTTGCGGACAAGAATAGGCAGTTATATTAAAGGCTGTTGGTGCCGTTCTGCAAATTGCGGAACTCCAACGGACGCCATCCGTGTTTTGCGGACTGCAAAACAACGGTCGTGTGCATGTAGCCTAATAGTCAAGAAAGTAACAGATATGTCAAAGATGACAACCTCACGTGGAGCTGCAATTGCTCCGATGGCTGCTTTCACTTTTTGAACCTTTCTAGAATTTTCCCCTCAAAGCCAGTATTCTGATATCGGTCACAGATGGTAGACCAACCATGTTACCTTCTTGAATTATCCTCCTATTGATGTGATTTTTCTTCAGGCTTATTTATCATTACCATCACCCCACCTTTGACGTTTTTTAAAAGTTATAGACTGAAACCAGACAGCAACTGACATCCAGGTAACAAAAAGAGGTATAATCAGTATGGAGACAAGTCCTATATGGTTTAATCAAAATAAATGTTTATTGGTAGTAAAACCCATGTAATGCCAAAAATTTAACTGCTAAAAAAACAATATAAAAATAAGAGACTGTACAAAATAGAAGAGAAAAAAAACTACAGAAGACAGAATAACAATATGAACAGTATTTGTAGTTATGTAACTTCCTCAGAATGAATACAACGGAGAACACGTTCACACATTTCCCCTAAGTTCCATCTACTGAAATAAAGGTTGTAATCTACATGTAGAGTCCTGGACGGGCTCTGCAGAAGATGCACTAGTCCTGCCCAGCTTTTTCTACAGGGCTTCACAGAGCAGGAAGAAACCTTATGATTATGTGTTAAGATCTGTGAATGTTTGAGGGAGAGGGTTGTTGGCCAAATCTGGTGTTTCTTTTATTCTAAGGCTAGGGCTACAAGGAGACATATAGGGTACAACTATATTGCAACATGGGTGCTACATGCTGCTACTGAGTCACGAAAATCCACCCTGGATGGATTCTTTGCGATGTGTCACATTCGCAGTGCAACACCATAGACTAGCATTACAAAATATGTTGTGCGTGTTGCCCTATCCTTATGCTGCCAACATTCCACCTACATGGTTAGACTGACTGACCTACCAGGGTAGCCGTCACAAGCTTTGAAAATAAATGTTTTCAAGACAGATCAGATCCAGAATATAACCCGTATAGTACACAGGACAATTCTAAATATATTTGCTAAAACAATATTTCCATTATTTGTTTTGGTAAGGTCTGTAGGTCCCATCATGTTCTATCGGGGAGATGACCTTGGTTCCACAGCTGTTATCTAATGTCACCACTATTGTTCTTCTCTGTCGCCTCTGATAAGAGTTTCCACTGCTGTCTCTGGAAATATAAATACGAAGTCTCTTCCTAGTACTCTATGGGTTTCCTAAATTATGGTGTTATGGGGACTGGAATCTGGCGGGAAACCAACAACTACATGGAGAGAGATCAGAATAAATGAAAGTGACCTAGAGGTCTCGCTTCTGACCAACCATAGACCTAAGGCTACTTTCACACTCTCGTTTGGTGCGGATCCGTTCGGCAACATTCTTCAAAGGGAAGTCCAAAAACAACCCTGGTCCCACAATCAGAAATCAGCTGTAATTTAGGATTCGTGCCCCTTTAAATGTAGTCGTCATGTAAAGTTATCATCTAAAAAAATAATACAAGCCCCCAACATGTGGTACAGGCACCTGGCACCATATATACCGTAGATATGTATAACATATACTCTGTCACATCAGTAGGTAATGTGAATGCCACACATTATGTATAAAACGCCAACACCCCTATGTACAAAATTCCCTCACCTTGCTGATTCAAGAAAAAAAAATTCAATTTAATTGGGGAGCGAACAAAAAAAAAAAAATTACCTAGTGCCCTTCTTTTTAGCTAATTACTTTTCTCTTCTGCCCGCGCCTCTTCTCAGACTACTTGGTAGTCCAAGACACTTCCTTCTTGTCTAGCCCTGCCCTCTGATTGGCCAGCACTGTGCACACGTGCAGTGCTGGCCAATCAGAGGGCAGCAGGAAGTATATTGGACTATTAAATGCGCAGTGTGCACCAGGAAGTCTGAGAAGCAGTGCCGCCATTTCGGGTAGCAGAAGCGGAGTCTGAGAATTGGTGGATCTGCAGCTGAAAAGTAGGGCGTCAGGTAAGTGTTTTATTCATTCCCCAATTATGATTTTTTTTTCTACAACTGGAGGGTGATTTTAAGTTTATATATAAATGTATGTATATATACACATATATAGTGCTAACTCCTAGCCCCACTCCTGGAAGGTATATCATGAAATGCCTATATACAGTACATAATTTCGCTGTATAATAAAACAGATACCCTACTGCTCTGATGTAAGGGGCTAATGAAACATATGATGCCAAGGCTTGTACCATCATGAAGGTAAATTCTGTACAACACGTAAAAGCATGACTGCTCTGTAGAGAACTTGTTCCTCAGTCATCTGAGGTAAATAGCCACCAGTGTAGCCCATGATCCTGTGCCCCCGATCAGCCGGTAGGGACCAGGAAGCCAGAATGTTTATGGTCAAGGCACTTCATCCATGTCTGTGATCATACATGATGCCCATAGCTTTAAATGAGCAAAATGTTCCAGTGATGGGAATACAGATCACTGCTCTAAGTTATAGCTAATACTGGGGGAACGGGATCTTCAGAAAGTGACCCCATATTAGCTCTATATACTCTGTAGGGGTTAGGAACAATCAAGTATTTGGTCAAGGACATAGTCATCCTGAATAGTGCAGTAGTCTTCAGAGTTTTCTCCTTCCCTGGATCTTCTTATTCTTCCTTTCTAGTCACTTTCACACGTCTGAGGTAAACGAGAGGGATCAGGAATGAGATGGCACAGAGGGTGAAGCAGGCTTCAGCGCCGATCAGCCAGTATACTGCCGGGAAAATGTATATGTTACACAAGTGATTACTGCCGTACAACTGTGTAGTGACCTACCCAAGTATATCTACTTATCCCATCATAATGATCACTGTTAAATCTGTTAATGATTTGACAGTGATCATTTTTGTAAATATACTTTATTAACAAATTCCCACCGATTAGGAGAAAATTCATCCCCACTTACCTTATTGTTGTGACTCGGTCTCCCCTGGTTACGACCATCGCTCTTCCGCAAGATCCCGATGGTCGCGCTTGCCCAGAAGACTTCTTCTTTTCTCCCGGCCGGGCCACTCGCTGTCCTGAACGCGCACGCTGCCGCGCATGCGCGACGGTGACTTCTTCCCGGCCAGAATAGTACAGAGCTGCGAACGCGCACGCCGGCTCTGTACTATACTGGCCAGAAATAAGTCACATTGCGCATGCGCGGCAGCGTGCGCGTTCAGTCCAGCGCGCGGCCCGGCCGGGAGAAGACTTCAATCAAGATGAAGCCCGCCCCCAGCCAGAATCCAGGAAGTGAACGCGCGGTGGCAGCAGGTAAGTATGAAACTGCTAAGTGGGATAACCCCTTTAACTGACAGTAATATGTATCCCTCTACACACATTTTAAAGGTCCTTAAAGAGGCTGCATCAAGAAGGCAATCTCTGTCTATATGCCCCATTAGGCCATATGGATGTGAAGGGGGGGGGGGGGGGGGGGAAATCAGGGTTGTTTACTAAAAATGTATAGCTTCCACTCTGGTGGACTAGGCCGTATATTACATGGTTGGTCATTCATTTGAATGGGCATCATGCAGTCATACATTCTTCTGATAGTAGCTGCTCAAGTGGAAAAATATAGTGGACTACAAATTCATCAGTCGATCTTTGGGAGACTTCTTTAAAAAGAAAAAGAGGTTAAAGGGGTTTTCTAAAGACTTTTTAGCTGATTATCCTTCCTCTGGATAGGTCATTAGTATCTGCTTGGTGGGGGTCCAACACCTGGGACCAGGGGTGCACCACCAATGAGGCCAGGTGAGGCGATCGCCTCAGGCAGCACCAGGTAGGGGCAGCCGAAGGGCTATGGGCTGAAGGGAAGGGGTTAGGTTAAGAAATTGGCATTGGGGATGGAGCCATTTCAGTTTTTGCCTCAGAAAGGCTGGGCCCCCCATCGATCAACTGTTTTGAGAAAACCCCAGCACTCTTGTAAGCACTGCGGCCTTCTCTTATCTTACCAAGCACCGTATAGTGGCTGTGCTTTGTATCGGAGGTCAACCCAGTTCATTTGAATAGGACTTTGCTGCTCCTAGGCCATGTGACTAATGAACGTGAAGTCATTGGCCTAGGCAAAGCTGAAAGAAGGCCACTCTGCTACTGCAAGCGCCAGTGCCTTCTCCAACAACTGATCGTGGGGGGCCCGGGTGTTGGACCCCCACCAATTAGATACTGATGACCTATCTAGAGGATAGGTCACATGCTTCCCAAGTGTCCCTCTTTTTGACCCAAGTCCCTCTGTCCCTCTTTGATCTTTAAATGTCCCTCTTTTTGACCTGGGGAATTAGTGCATAAATGTGCATTAATAAATTTACTAAATTGCTCCTTACCAAACTATCTGT
Organism: Bufo bufo; assembly: GCF_905171765.1. NCBI lineage: Eukaryota > Metazoa > Chordata > Amphibia > Anura > Bufonidae > Bufo > Bufo bufo. Next base: position 786,073,462 of record NC_053390.1, on the reverse strand, counting down.
ATGGTTTCTACCTGTATATTACACCATAACTTCATTATTTGATGCAATTTGGACCTTAAAATATCTATAATCTGATGATTTATGTGCTAATATTTAAATGGATATTAAAGTACAATAAAAAATAAAAATAAATAGTCCCAGGGGCTCCACATGCTGTAAAAAAAACTAAAGGAACTTGCACTAACCTAACCGATCCCCAGCTGCTGCAGTTCTGACAGAGTCAGTAATTATGCTTTGGGCGGAGTTAGAGGCGTGGCCTAGTATAAAATAAATTGCCGCGATGCACGCCGCACATATTGTTCCTCTTTGCGATTTTCAAACATTGGGAGGTATGAGGTCATCATTAAAAAGCTTTGGAAAATCCCTTTAAAATCGCGCTGAGTGGGTGGAGCACGGCAAAAGGATGCTAGAGACCAGGAGTGTTGACATAAGGGGTATAGAGGCTGCACCTAGGTCCAAAGACCTCTCTTTCATATAAGAATACACCAGTATTATAAATGGCTGATGGTAGGTCGTAGCCCCATTTACACTGCTAATTAAAACTTACAAGAGTGAATCCTTGTGTCATGCACTCAGGCCCCACCTGAACGAAGTGTCTCAGTTTCGCACTGTGTTCAAGATTTCAAAAGACTAGTGCAGAGGTAAAGTACAGCAGTTGCCCATATCAATTAATGAGTATGTGTCGTTATTTCTTTTGAAAAAGAGATCTGGGGTCTGATTGGTTAGTTAAAGCAACTGACTACCAGCGATCATTTGTAATCAATAGAAAAACCTGGCAGCAAGGGCTCAGTTTCCCTGCAGCGCCACCACAGGCGAAGTGAAGCATTACACAGTGAACAAACTGAATATAATGCACAGAAGTGCTAGGCCTCCAGAGATGCTCTTTGTGAAGGCTCCTGCTAATTGATGAGGGTCCTAAATAAGGGGCCCCACTGTATTCACTCAGAATACCCTAAACTGTAGTGCTGTATGTCATACGGCTCAGAAGTGAAGGCTTCTTCTTCCTATCCATGATGGAAGGTGAATGTGGAACTCATTGGGTGGAGACCTCCCATGAGAAATGTATGTTGTCAAAACAGCCATTAACGTGTAACCGGTGATTTACTCCTGGGCTGATGTTTCGCTGTAACGGTTCAGATTTGCTCTGACTGATGGTTTCCTGTTTTATGTTCTCCATAAACGCTCTGAAATCCTGGCTTCCCTCCAGAGTGGACACACCCGGCCCACCAGTGACATGAGAAGCGCAGAAGATGTTTCTCCCAACAACAGCACAATTCGGCCGGACACAGAGGTCTAATCTAATCACCCTGAGCTAAGTATAGAGAGCGGACACTCACGAGTAGCTGATAAGATAGGCCCCAAAGCTCTGGCGAGAGCCCCCAGACTTCGAAGGATTCCCATCACTGTGCCTTTCTGACTGGCGGAGCCTGAGGAAAGCAAGAGATACATGATATCACATACAGCGCAGTATACTTGGCAATATTATTTATAGCACTGTTGTCTCACTGTATGGTTGTATTCACACTGTATTGCGGTATTTATTTAAAACATATGCCAATATTATTTGCTCGCTGAATTTTTCAGCACGGTAATATTTTAGTAGTGCATGGTTGTATTATTGTGATTCAAGCAAACGTATGGTGCTATCGTTTGACCACTATATGGCACTGGTAAATTGGACCTTTATTGTACAGTAGGTCGCTACGAGGGAGGGGGTGATCTGAAAGCATGCGGGAATTGTCCAACTTCAGTCTAATTTGCAAGTTGCTAATGAAGCCAGTCATCAGCTTGTTGAGAGACATAGCAGATGTCCTAAAAATGTATTCCTCATGGCAAAGAGTATGCATATACTACCCAGAAAGCAAGCAGTTTAGAGACACTGAACAAGCAGGGCATTTACTATAAGGCTAGGGCTACACGGTGACATTTGTCGCAGAAAAGTCACACAACATTTGTAATGATAGTCAATGGTTTCACACTGACAAAAAATGTCATGCGACACATATAATGTAGTTGTACCCTTTTTGTTCCCTCTGTACCCTCATTGGTTATGGCTACACAGTGACATGTGTCAAGAGACACAGAGGGAACAAAAAGGGTACAAGTACATTACATGTGTCGCGTGACATTTTTTGTAATGATAGTGTGAAAGCATGCGGGAAGATTAGCTCTGGCTGTAGCAGACATTACAGATGAGCTCTGGCTGTAGCAGACATTACAGGTGAGCTCTGGCTGTAGCAGACATTACAGATGAGCTCTGGCTGTAGCAGACATTACAGATGAGCTCTGGCTGTAGCAGACATTACAGATGAGCTCTGGCTGTAGCAGACATTACAGATGAGCTCTGGCTGTAGCAGACATTACAGATGAGCTCTGGCTGTAGCAGACATTACAGATGAGCTCTGGCTGTAGCAGACGTTACAGGTGAGCTCTGGCTGTAGCAGACGTTACAGATGAGCTCTGGCTGTAGCAGACGTTACAGATGAGCTCGGGCTGTAGCAGACATTACAGATGAGCTCGGGCTGTAGCAGACATTACAGATGAGCTCTGGCTGTAGCAGACGTTACAGATGAGCTCTGGCTGTAGCAGACGTTACAGATGAGCTCTGGCTGTAGCAGACATTACAGATGAGCTCTGGCTGTAGCAGACATTACAGGTGAGCTCTGGCTGTAGCAGACATTACAGATGAGCTCTGGCTGTAGCAGACATTACAGATGAGCTCTGGCTGTAGCAGACATTACAGGTGAGCTCTGGCTGTAGCAGACATTACAGGTGAGCTCTGGCTGTAGCAGACATTACAGGTGAGCTCTGGCTGTAGCAGACATTACAGGTGAGCTCTGGCTGTAGCAGACATTACAGGTGAGCTCTGGCTGTAGCAGACATTACAGATGAGCTCTGGCTGTAGCAGACGTTACAGATGAGCTCTGGCTGTAGCAGACGTTACAGATGAGCTCTGGCTGTAGCAGACATTACAGGTGAGCTCTGGCTGTAGCAGACATTACAGATGAGCTCTGGCTGTAGCAGACATTACAGGTGAGCTCTGGCTGTAGCAGACATTACAGGTGAGCTCTGGCTGTAGCAGACATTACAGATGAGCTCTGGCTGTAGCAGACATTACAGATGAGCTCTGGCTGTAGCAGACGTTACAGATGAGCTCTGGCTGTAGCAGACGTTACAGGTGAGCTCTGGCTGTAGCAGACGTTACAGGTGAGCTCTGGCTGTAGCAGACGTTACAGGTGAGCTCTGGCTGTAGCAGACATTACAGATGAGCTCTGGCTGTAGCAGACATTACAGATGAGCTCTGGCTGTAGCAGACATTACAGATTAGTTTTGACTGTAGCAGACATTACAGATGAGCTCTGGCTGTAGCAGACATTACAGGTGAGCTCTGGCTGTAGCAGACATTACAGGTGAGCTCTGGCTGTAGCAGACATTACAGGTGAGCTCTGGCTGTAGCAGACATTACAGGTGAGCTCTGGCTGTAGCAGACATTACAGGTGAGCTCTGGCTGTAGCAGACATTACAGGTGAGCTCTGGCTGTAGCAGACATTACAGGTGAGCTCTGGCTGTAGCAGACATTACAGGTGAGCTCTGGCTGTAGCAGACATTACAGGTGAGCTCTGGCTGTAGCAGACATTACAGGTGAGCTCTGGCTGTAGCAGACATTACAGGTGAGCTCTGGCTGTAGCAGACATTACAGGTGAGCTCTGGCTGTAGCAGACATTACAGGTGAGCTCTGGCTGTAGCAGACATTACAGGTGAGCTCTGGCTGTAGCAGACATTACAGATGAGCTCTGGCTGTAGCAGACATTACAGGTGAGCTCTGGCTGTAGCAGACATTACAGGTGAGCTCTGGCTGTAGCAGACATTACAGGTGAGCTCTGGCTGTAGCAGACATTACAGATTAGTTTTGACTGTAGCAGAATAATGAATGCTGCTCTGGACTATAAGATTCTGTTCCCTTGGGGTGGAAAATCCACAGAGTTCAGCAGCAAAGCGGATGAGAAAAAAAATCAGGGCAAAAAGGCAGAAATTGACTTGTGGTACAGAAATTAAGTTTACCCTGAGGATTTCCACTTTGGATTGCATAGGGTGAAATCCGCAGAAAAATCCATGGCAAATCCACATGTAACTCTGCTGCAGTTCACGTTCCAGGATCAAGTCATTTCTTGTATCATGTACTGTAGGGTAGTGACCCAACTTTTCATATAGATCCAGTCTCTGTGTAAACTGTAAAGTGGTGCCTACAGGTGATTTATTGTGCCCTGTGTAAATAACAGGTATAGAGAATAGTGCAAGGGCCGGTCCAATAAATCAATATGTGTCTCCCTGTTCAGACTATAAGATATGTATGGTCTTGTAGACTTTGATCGGTAACTGCTTTCAGATATTCCAATGCACAGCCCTAAAATCCAAGCGTGTGTACAGGAATATAGGTAAGGAATGAGCTAAGTATCGGTATAAGGGTCCATACACACAGCACTTCAGTGTGTGACACAGACCTATAGGAACTCTTTGTGCCGCCATACTCTGTTCATGCACCACCACAATGCTGTGTGTATGCCCTTTTGTACCCATACTTTTCACCGTGTGCTGCCTAATACTGCCTCCATGAGGCACCATGTTCACCCCAAAAAGAGCACCCAATATACATATTAAGGAGATGGGTCTTGGGAAGTTTTTCCTTTCTCTTTGTGGAGACTGCAAGACATAGAAAGTCTTATAAATTGGGCAATGCTCCCTTATGCAGAAGGACAAAAACTGCTTCGCTAGCGTAACACCCCAGAGTGGCGTTACCACTCCTGCACCCTGCTACTGTCTTTATTGGGCTAACACCAATGCCATCTATGTATTTTGTCCAGGTCCTCCACACTGTGCATTCCTAATAATGTTGTTATGCAACTGTTATGTTCACATGTAATGTGCCTGGTTCACCAGCAGGTGGCAGCAAACACGGCAGAGCTGTACTTAGATAGAATGGAACTCTCCATTCTATTCTAACCCCCCTCTGGAGGGAAGTGGGCAAGTCCTATTTCCTGCAGGAATGGTGGGGACCAGTTAGAGTTAGTCTAGTTTACCCTCAGCTAGGGGAAGGGTGTGCAGGGGCACGTCTCTGCTGGACGTGCCCAGACAAGCCAGAGCACCCTAAGCTCTGCTGGACATGGAGGCCAAAGCTTAAAGCCTCAGGAGCCATGAGGAAAGTTCACTGGCATAACCTAGAGTCAGACTACAAAGTGAAGTGCAGCATACAGAAGAAGCTGAGTTATACAGCCAGCCTGTCAGTACAGGCTGGGTCAGAGAGAAACAGATATAGCAGAGTGGAGTTTGCCTGCCAGTTTCATGCTAAAGCCTGCTGGAACCAAGACAAAGCCTGTAAACAGTTTAGGAGAACGTTTATGCAAAGTAAAGCTGCCATTGGACTTCGTCTCAAGGTCTGGACTCCAGTTATTCTTTTATCCCTCAATTATTCCCCCTATTTATTGCTTCGGAGCCAAAGCCTGGGGTCCAGCGGTATCCAGGTAGGAGCAGTGTGACACACAGTAAGAGACATTTTAGGCCGCAACATACCACTCGGCATTTCTTACACCTAGGACGCGATATATAGAGGGCCTTGGGGGGGAGGCCGCCCGTTGCACTAGCGCCACCTATTGGATGACTGTCCTATAAGACGACATACACACAACTGCATGTATTTTGTGGTCCGCAAACCGCAGATCCGCAAAATACAGACATCGGCCTTGTGCATCCTATACTTTCCTCATTCCCTATTGTAGAATTGCCTATTCTTGTCCGCAAAATGGACAAGAATTAAGCGTTCTATAATTTGCAGAACGGCCGCGCTGGTGACATCCACGTGGTGACATCCACATTATTTTGTGGCCCCATAACAATGAATGGGTCCGCGTGCGATCCGCAAAAATTGCAGATTTGGACGTGGACCAAAAATACAGTCGTGTGCATGAGACCTAAGTTAATTTCTGGCCCTTTAAACAGACCTTGGAACAATAGGGGTCATTTATCAAAAACATAAGTTTTACGCTGGTCTTTGAAACTCCCTGCAGTGCCAGAGGATACGTCTAATTTACACCACAGTTTCCTGGTGGAAATGATAGTAAATTGCCAGGGCTGATGGCCACTCCCCCATACCGCCTCCACCCCTCCACACTGTTGAGGGAAGCATAAAAACGGGCGCTAAAAAAAAACAAAACACAAAACGGGGTCTTTTGCCACTTTTTTACGCAGTCTTAATAAATGACCTCCAATGACTTGAGATATAATCCAAGTTGGGAGCACTACCTGGCCTTTAAAGGGGTTATCCAACCACTATAATGACCGCCCACCAATGCACGGACCGCTCCTGATCCGTGTCGCTCCTGATCCCCGCACAGCCGCCGCTGCATCTCCCTGCGCGGATCAAAACATACGGGGGGGGGCAGCCAATAGCAGGCTGCGACAGGGACGAGTCACCCTAGCATCACGGGTGAAGCTAGGCAGTCTTTTTTCTTATGGTAGTGCTTTAGGCTACATGCACACGACTGTATGTGTTTTGCGGTCCGCAAATTGCAAGTATGCCATCCGTTTTTGTTTTTTTTTGCGGATCCATTGTAACAATGCCTAAAACGGACAAGAAAGGGACATGTTCTATTTTTTTGCAGGGCTACGGAACGGACATACTGATGCGGACAGCACGCGGTGTGTCGTCCGCATTTTTTTGCTGACCCATCGAAATGAATGGGTCCGCATCCTATTTGCAAAAAAAAACGGAACGGACACGGAAACAAAATACGTTGGTGTGCATGTAGCCTAAGGCCTATATTCCCAAGTCATGCTCCAAGGGCCTGTTTTAAAGGGCCAGACATTGACTTTTATGATAATCATCCAACAGGTGGCGCTAAAGCTTTTGTCTTCCTGGATCAGAGTTTATTCAGGTTTTATATTAGGATTACGTGATAATCCATCATTATTATACTGTATGATACAGGATACACTAGGATACAATGTGGCATTATAAAACCCATAGAGACATTCTAATAATAGCGCTGATACAGTAACACATGCGCAGCGTGCAGCTTCTCGCCAGCAGATGGATGAGGCTCTGGCTGGCAGCTCTCTATCTATAGCCCACAGTGTGCACATAGATCTGCTGCTTTTAACCCATTACATATTCTCATTCTGCTTGCATCTAAAAGGAATGAATGATAACTAAAACCAAATTCTCTCCCCATAGAAGTGAATGGCAGCGCACTGCGCATGACCAGCCACCTTTTCCATTCACTTCTATTGGCCCGACGGAAATAGCCGAGTTTGGCTATTTTCGGCAGTCCCATAGAAAATGAATGGAGAGGGCGGCTGCACATGCGCAGTGTATAGGTGCTGGTCCCAAAGCAGGTAGCAATATGCCACCATTATCTCAGAGGAGACAACCTCTTTAAGATTTATATAACCATTAGCAACCAGTTTCGGTAAATAAGGAGAGGCTGGGGGCCCAGGGTTTCTTTGTAACACACATTAGTCTGCATGGGAGCTGCAAACACAAATCATTGAGATATTTTGTTTAATCAAAATTATTTGCAAAGCTGTTTCATATTTTAAAAATTTTAGATACATTGGGAAAATAAACCAAGTTGCAAATGTTTTCATGCCCTTACGCTTTTCACTTTTTTTTTTGCGATATAATGCTTACCATAGGTTGAAACCAATGAGGATAAACATGGAACCACAATGGCTGCAGCTGGGACAGGAAGGAGAGAAAAGTTAAACTACGCAAGATACAAAGTTTATAAATGTTAATCACGCAATTGAGTATTTATATTATAATATATTATATATGTATAGCCCATTCATCTGTGTGCGCGTGTATGAGGACCAGGTCATGGACATGTGAACGCGCTGCACACTGCGCATGTCGCATTGCCGTTTTATCCTGCTTTGGTGCTCAAGAAAAATCTTCAAGTATCAATGTTGGGCCCATCAGTGTTATAGCGTGCCCCTGGATCTACTCCTTGGGTACAGCCACGTGGCGGTCATGTTGTGGCCGACTTCCGCACGGCCATACAAGGCACAGCGGGCTCAAATGAATGAATATGGCATTGTTTAGTTCAGGGGTCAGCAACCTGCGGCACTCCAGCTGTTGTGAAACTACAATTCCCAGCATGCTCCATCCATTTATATGTGAGTTCTTACAAGAGCAGAGCAAGCATGCATGCTGGGAGTTGTAGTTTTACAACTGCTGGAGGTTGCCTACCCCTGGTTTAGTTGGTGTTAATGACCATGAGGCCATTAGCAATAAATACCGACTAAACAGTGCAGTCCTAATTAGTTAATTCCGGCCTGCTGCGGCTTGTACGTCTGCGCGGTCCTCGGCTACAACGCAACCACATTGCAAACGCGCCATTTGGCCGTATACCTGGTCCTTTGAATTTTGCCCGTTTGCCCAAAGGGCAAGGGGACATTATCTACGTCTGGAGGAAAGAAGGTTTGTACACAAACATAGAAGAGGATTCTTTACGGTAAGAGCAGTGAGACTATGGATCTCTCTGCCTGAGGAGGTGGTGATGGTGAGTACAATAAAGGAATTCAAGAGGGGCCTGGATGTATTTCTGGAGTGTAATAATATTACAGGCTATCGGCCGCTGATTTGGGAAGGCATTGCAGCAGAATGGGCTGAACTAGGACGTTGCCCCTTTTCAGCCTAATCCCTATGTGTGCAATTCATGTCAAATTGTGCAGCACATGACCTGGACAGAGTTTTACGAAGGTTCCTATTGAATGACAGCATGCAGAGATCTTGAAAACCATGAAAAAACCGATATAAAAACCTATGTTAGGTAACTTTCACACTAGCGTTCGGAGCGGGTCCGTCTGATGTTTCATCAGACGGATCCGCTCCTATAATGCAAACGCTTGCATCCGTTCAGAACGGATCCGTTTGCATAACTGTTTATTTCAGATCTGATTTTTCACTTCGGAAAACTCAGATCCGACAGTATATTCTAAACACAGAAGCGTTCCCATGGTGATGGGGACGCTTCAAGTTAGAATATACTGAGAACTGTGTACATGACTGCCCCCTGCTGCCTGGCAGATGCTGCCAGGCAGCAGGGGGCAGACCCCCCCCCCTCCTGTATTTAACTTATTGGTGGCCAGTGCGGCCCCCCCTCCCCAGTATTAATTGTAACCAGTGCGGCCCCCCTCCCTCTATATTCATCGGTGGCCAGTGCGGATATTAAATATGAGCAGTGCGGTCTCCCCCTCCCTCCCTCCCCAGTATTAAATATGAGCAGTGCGGCCTCCCCCTCCCTCTATTCATTGGTGGCCAGTGCGGATTCAAAGTATTGTGATCAGTGCGGCCTCTCCTCTCCCCCCCCCCATCATTGGTGGCAGCGGAGAGTACCGATCGGAGTCCCAGTTTAAATCGCTGGGGCTCCGATCGGTTACCATGGCAGCCAAGACGCTATTGCAGTCTTGGCTGCCATGGTTACTTAGCAACAAATAGAATCATTATACTTACCTGAAGAGCTGCGATGTCTGTGACCGGCCGGGAGCTCCTCCTACTGGTAAGTGAAAGGTCTGTGCGGCGCATTGCCTATAGACCTGTCACTTACCAGTAGGAGGAGCTCCCGGCCGGTCACATAGATCGCAGCTCTTCAGGTAAGTATAATGCTGCTATTTGTTGCTAAGTAACCATGGCAGCCAAGACTGCAATAGCGTCTTGGCTGCCATGGTAACCGATCGGAGCCCCAGCGATTTAAACTGGGACTCCGATCGGTACTCTCCGCTGCCACCAATGATGGGGGGGGGTCGAGAGGAGAGGCCGCACTGATCACAATACTTTGAATCCGCACTGGCCACCAATGAATAGAGGGAGGGGGAGGCCGCACTGCTCATATTTAATACTGGGGAGGGAGGGAGGGGGAGACCGCACTGCTCATATTTAATACTGGGGAGGGAGGGAGGGGGAGACCGCACTGCTCATATTTAATACTGGGGAGGGAGGGAGGGGGAGACCGCACTGGTCATATTTAATATCCACACTGGCCACCGATGAATATAGAGGGAGGGGGCCGCACTGCTTACAATTAATACTGGGGAGGGAGGGGGGGCCCGCACTGGCCACCAATAAGTTAAATACAGGAGGGGGGGGGGGGGGGTCTGCCCCCTGCTGCCTGGCAGCACCTGCCAGGCAGCAGGGGGCAGTCATGTACACAGTTCTCAGTATATTCTAACTTGAAGCGTCCCCATCACCATGGGAACGCCTCTGTGTTAGAATATACTGTCGGATTTGAGTTTCACGATGTAACTCAAATCCGATGGTATATTCTAACATAGAGGCGTTCCCATGGTGATGGGGACGCTTCAAGTTAAAATATACCATCGGATTGGAGAAAACTCCGATCTGATGGTATAATCCTGACTTTACATTGAAAGTCAATGGGGGACGGATCCGTTTGAAATTGCACCATATTGTGTCAATGTCAAACGGATCCGTCCCCATTGACTTGCATTGTAAGTCTGGACGGATCCGTTTGGCTCCGCACGGCCAGGCGGACACGAAAACGCTGCAAGCTGCGTTCGGGTGTCCGCCTGCTGAGCGGAGCGGAGGCCAAACGGTGCCAAACTGATGCATTCTGAGCGGATCCGCATCCACTCAGAATGCATTGGGGCAGTACGGATCCGTTCGGGTCCGCTTGTGAGAGCCTTCAAACGGAACTCACAAGCGGAGCCCCGAACGCTAGTGTGAAAGTAGCCTTAGAAAATGGAATACTTCTTCATTGTACAGCGAATAACATCTACCACTTTAGTTGCATCACCAAACCCATCTACTCCTCAGCTTCCGGTCGATACAGATACAGCAAGTATTGTATATGATAATAAATCTCTATCTGATGGCCCACAGGATTTCCTGCTCATAAAAACAGTGATATAATGCTAGTACAGCTCACGCTGCCCCCTACTGGCACTGAAGGAAACCTCAGGATGAATTATGTACAATGCAGGAGAATAGCCGGCCTCACATTGCTTTGTGTTTCTTTGATGGAGTAATAAATGGTTTCGAGGGAAAGACTCCCAGAGAGCGGCCGTCATATGTTCCAGATTAGCAGAGTGGGGCGGATGTAAGTGGCCCGTTTCCAAGCCCCAGTCACTGTGTCCGCTGCAGAAATGCTATGTTAAGCAGGGCCCGGTATGGGGATGACTTAATTACTGAGGGGGGGGGAGGACATTATAATACCTTATCAACAACTAAAAACTCAGAAGGTGGAGACCCTCCATAATTACCCACCCGCGGAAGTCTTCCATACTGGGCGATTTGTAACTGAGGAACGTGGGTGAGAAAAATGGTTTAGTTGTGCTTGACGTAAAATTTGAATAAACAAGAAAATAAAAAGTAACCCCAATAAATAGCGTATAACTAGCGGTACATTCACATGACCGTGCGGGTGCTGTGCAACCTGTTGTGGACTGCAAACCGTGGGTCCGGAATACACGGGCACCAGACGTGTGAACTCCGACTTTAATGGGTCCGTGATCCACAAGATGCAGCGATACATATCCTATATTTTGCGGCATGGAGGCACGAACCCGGACACACGGGTCCGGGTCCGTGCTTCCGCACCACAAAATGGTAGAACATGCTCTATATCTTTCGCCGCATCTTGCGGATTGCGAACCCATTGAAGTCAATGGGTCCGCACCTTAATGCAAAGTACACACGGACGGCGCCTGCATTTTGTGGACCCGTAGTTTGCAGTCCGCAACACGGGCACGGCAGCACCACGGTCGTGTGAACATACCCTAAACATAACTGTGATCTCAACCCAGAAATCAACATGGCTGACATAGGAGGAGCCAACAGAACCGGTCGTATTGGTATATTGTACAATAGCCAACACTATACAGCCTCATTTAAGTCCTGAAGCTTTCTAATAGATTTTGTATTTCAGGTCATCACGGTTTTCAAGATTGCTGCTTGCTATTGGTGAATGGAAACATTCTTGCTTACAGTCAGAGACTGAAAAGTGACCTACTTCTGCTCACATAGATGTCGTTACAGTGTGTCATCTGTGAGCAGCGCAAATTTGTAGTTTGCTCATGTAATACCAGTATGTTCTGCAATATGGTACACAGATTATTACTAGGAATGAGCTAATCGACTTCGGATGAAACATCCGAAGTCGATTCACATAAAACTTTGTTCCAGGAGCTCCGTACAGTATTAGAATGTATTGGGTCCGATGAGCCTAAGTTATTGCTTCGCGAAGGTACCACTTGGAACCAAACCCGAGTTCAGGAAATGTTTTTTTACAGTACAAATTAATTTATGAAGTTATTACGCAAAGTCTCGCAAAGCAATAACTTCGGCTCATCGGAGCCAATACATTCTAATACTGTATGGAGCTTCGGATGTTTCATCCAAAGTCGATTCGCTCATCCCTAATTATAACTTAAAGGGGTTTTCTGGGACTGATTGATGAGGGTCCGACACCCTCACCGATCAGCTGCTTGAGTGGGCTGATACACTGAGCTCCATACAATGAGTAGTGGTCATGAAGGGTCCTGCAGCGCTGCACCACTGCCCGGTGTAAAGAAACGTACAGTTCCGATGCCCGTCATTGTCCTTCTTCCCATGTAACTTACCATGGAGCCTTAGCGTCTACCTAAGAAGCTAACATTGGTTGGTTGCAGCAATGCTTCCTTAGCATGAATGCCAAATTGGCAGTGGTGCCCATGTGTCACGGCCTTGCCCATGACCGTGACTCCTTTACCGCATGCGGTTGCCTGCGGTTTTGTATGGGCGTTCAACCACGGGTGAGGGCCGCTTGTCTGTGGCCTCACTTGTGGTTGCCGCGGGCAACCAGTGTTGTTTTTAGCAGCAGAGCAGCCTGAGCGTCGCTAGGTAGCTTGCTGCCCTGGCATGCGGTCACACCTAGCAACCTTTTGTTAGGTGTGTGAGTTATGTGCACGTTTGTATGCACTTTTGTATGTCTGTGTGCACTCTGTTTTGTGTGTGGTGTGCACTGACATCTTCCCTTCACTGTGGTTGCCCGTGGCAACGTTTGGTTGTATGTGTACATGTGGTGGCAGTGTCCCGGCCTTCGGGCTGTCTCCCAGGACACGCTTGCCACCCATGTCGTTGCCTGTGGCAACAGCCACAGTGTGTTTGTAGTTTTGACACTTCCCCTTTATGTTATGTTTTCCCTTCTGTGGTATTGGAAGGGTTAACTCCCTTTCTGTGTGTCTGAGTCACGGGGTGTGTCTGACTGTTGGGTGTGGCCTCTTGGCCCTATATAGCCTCAGTTGTAGGCAGTGGCCAGAGAGGGTGTTTCAGCCATGCTGGCTGTAGACATCCTCCTGGTTACTTCTCAACTGCCAGTGGGGGCCAACCTTCTGGTCATAAGCTATATTTATGTCCTTTGGTGTCTGGAAGATGTGTTTGCTTTTATGTTGTCTTATTGCTCCTGGGTTCCCGTGTGTTGTGTGTTTGTGTGCTGTGTCCTGCTGTCTGTGGGCAGTACACCCACATGGGTTCCAGGCTTGGTTGTCTGTGGCAGGTCAGTGTGATGTTTGTGGCAAGTACCTGCCACTGCCACAGGTTGCACTTGTTCCCCTTTTCCCAACAGCTTGGCCATTGAGGCTCCTGCTCCTCCGTGTCAAGGAGGAGTAGGTTGCCTTACCCAGCTCCTAGCTCAGGGATCTGCGGAGGGTAAGATAGGGCTCCGAGGTTCCGGCGCATGGGCCCTCCTACCTTAAAGGTCGGCCCATGCAGGTTAGGAGTTAGGGTCAGGGTAGGGACGCTGTAGGAGGTGACCTGCTCCCTGTCCTGTGGCTTCATGGCCGTGTAGCTACTTAAACACCTGCCACCTCACGGCTGAGGGTTTCCCCCATCCTCAGCCGTGACACCATGTTATTCAGTATTACTGATTTTTGTTCTTGGGAGAACTTCTGCTGGAATCTTGAGGTTCACCTAAAAACATTTGAGAAGCAAAGATCTAGAGCTTGGGTTACAGTATGTGTGGCCCTGGACTAGGACGACCTTCATGCTCTGCTCTTATTAGGTTCTACAGAATATAGGATCATATCCTTGACTTGAATCATTGAGTAACCCAGCTCTGGAGGATACAAAAAACTTCTATAGCTTCTATCCTGTTATATTTTACAATACGATACATGAAACCATACATCTAAGAGAAGACAAAGTGGAAAGAATATGAGCCATGTCAGAACTTACCAAAAGAATAGAGGAGAAGTCCACAGCCCAGCGTGGTCAGGCCGCCTGCAAATCCTATCAGCAGGAATGCTGGAATGAGAAGAACAATGGCCTGCAGAGCAGGAGACCAGTGTATATGAGGAGGGATATTAACATATAGAGAACATAACCATTAGAATAAAAGATCATAAGGTTAATAAAACACCCTCATGTCTCCAGATGTAAAATAGGAGACGTTTTATAGGCACCAAAGAAACTTCGAGGGCAATTCTGGTAAAACTGGGGTCTTCTATAATTCATTAGGAAATCCATCACACTAAGTATTAACTAGAATTGGGTCAAGGCTGGTAGTTGACATCACCAGATCGCCATGTTCAGTCGTGTAACTATGGGGTCTCAGCGAGTGACCAGGATCCTAAGCCAGGGGGCCCACAGGATCCCCTTTGGAGGACCGTTTCTGCCATGAGGCGAGATAAGCATCTCAACTTAGGCGGCAGCCAGCGAGCTTCAGAGGGTGGGGTCAGCAGTGCACCCATGTTCATGTGGTAACACTCGCTAAACTGACAAGGATACCGCATAGACTCCCTATAATATCCCGCTGTATAGTGCCTTTCTTCAGCACCTTATTACAGAACATATTTTCCCGTAGAAACATTTCTTTTAGTGTAGACTATCTCTGTAACCATTAACCTACAAAAAGGCAGCTCTGTCAACTTAGACAGCTATAATGACCACTTGTACCACATCCAGAGTAAACTAAAAGCCAAACAAGTGGAATGTTTATATCAAAAGGTATCATTTATTATAAAATATAAATAATGGAGAGCAACAGGATGTAATACAGTACACGGAGAAGCACAGGGTAAGTAAATTCAAAGGAACCACCGTAGAACTGCGCAAGATAAAGCACAGTTCGTGCGCAATGTAAAGCACAAATAGGTACGACCAAAAAGCAAAAGCTAAGACTCTGGGAAACCAGATGAATATCACATATATGGTCTCCCCAATAGGGGTATGGTACACAAGTACCACAGGCCAGGTATAGTAACCCCAGAGTCGTAGCTAGCATACACGGTATGATGTAGATATCACAATCAGCCAAAAACAATAATATGATAAATATAAAGTCACTTAGGCTGAAATCAAACCATAACTAACGTGCGCCTAAGTACAAGGGACCCAGCGTGGATACATACAGGGGTACCCCGCACGTAGCATGGAACCGCGCTAAGTACTGGACGTACCTGAAGACATGGTGGCAAGATGAATGACCGGCCCTGGGCGCGAGACCTCGACGCGCGTTTCACCTCAACGGCTCCTGCTCTGACGAAGCCGTTGGGGTGAAACGCGCGTCGAGGTCTCGCGCCCAGGGCCGGTCATTCATCTTGCCACCATGTCTTCAGGTACGTCCAGTACTTAGCGCGGTTCCATGCTACGTGCGGGGTACCCCTGTATGTATCCACGCTGGGTCCCTTGTACTTAGGCGCACGTTAGTTATGGTTTGATTTCAGCCTAAGTGACTTTATATTTATCATATTATTGTTTTTGGCTGATTGTGATATCTACATCATACCGTGTATGCTAGCTACGACTCTGGGGTTACTATACCTGGCCTGTGGTACTTGTGTACCATACCCCTATTGGGGAGACCATATATGTGATATTCATCTGGTTTCCCAGAGTCTTAGCTTTTGCTTTTTGGTCGTACCTATTTGTGCTTTACATTGCGCACGAACTGTGCTTTATCTTGCGCAGTTCTACGGTGGTTCCTTTGAATTTACTTACCCTGTGCTTCTCCGTGTACTGTATTACATCCTGTTGCTCTCCATTATTTATATTTTATAATAAATGATACCTTTTGATATAAACATTCCACTTGTTTGGCTTTTAGTTTATCTCTGTAACCAGGCTTCTGACAGAGCATACTTTTACTTTTGTACTCCATATGAATTCATACAGTGGCGTACCTATAGGGGTCACAGCAGATGCAGTTGCAACCAGGCCAACAGGTCCCCCTCATGACACTAAAGAGCCTTTTACAAGGGTCAACAATCATGGCAATTATTAGGAAAGAGCATTCCTAGGAATGCTTTTTCCTGAAAATTGCCCTGTGCAAAGGTGCCGATCCCCCAACGAACAGGCAAAGGCTTGTGTATCGGGTGAAAACATCTGTGATGCGGACATCTAAATCATAATTTCTGGGCAGCAGATCCCGAATGATTCTGTATGGAGTGGTGAGATCACTCTAGTGATTGCTCGTCCCCATAGAGAGGAGATGATTGCTGTATGTAGATGCAGCTCTCACCTCCTCTGATGAGCGAGAAATTGTCAGAAACTGGCTTTTTGTTCCCGATAACTGCCTACTGTGTTGGCTCCTAGAAACATAGAAACATAGAATGTGTCGGCAGATAAGAACCATTTGGCCCATCTAGTCTGCCCAATATACTGAATACTATGGATAGCCCCCGGCCCTATCTTATATGAAGGATAGGCTTATGCCTATCCCATGCATGCTTAAACCCCTTCACTGTATTTGCAGCTACCACTTCTGCAGGAAGGCTATTCCATGCATCCACTACTCTCTCAGTAAAGTAATACTTCCTTATATTACTTTTAAACCTTTGCCCCTCTAATTTAAAACTGTGTCCTCTTGTGGTAGTTTTTCTTCTTTTAAATATGCTCTCCTCCTTTACCGAGTTGATTCCCTTTATGTATTTAAAAGTTTCTATCATATCCCCTCTGTCTCTTCTTTCTTCCAAGCTATACATATTAAGGTCCTTTAACCTTTCCTGGTAAGTTTTATCCTGCAATCCATGTACTAGTTTAGTAGCTCTTCTCTGAACTCTCTCTAGAGTATCTATATCCTTCTGGAGATATGGCCTCCAGTACTGCGCACAATACTCCAAGTGAGGTCTCACCAGTGTTCTGTACAGCGGCATAAGCACTTCACTCTTTCTACTGCTTATACCTCTCCCTATACATCCAAGCATTCTGCTGGCATTTCGTGCTGCTCTATTACATTGTCTGCCTACCTTTAAGTCTTCTGAAATAATTACTCCTAAATCCCTTTCCTCAGATACTGAGGTCAGGACTGTGTCAAATATTCTATATTCTGCCCTTGGGTTTTTACGCCCCAGGTGCATTATCTTGCACTTATCCACATTAAATTTCAGTTTCCAGAGTTCTGACCATTCTTCTAGTTTTCCTAAATCCTTTTCCATTTGGCGTTTCCCTCCAGGAACATCAACCCTGTTACATATCTTTGTGTCATCAGCAAAAAGACAAACCTTACCAGCGAGGCCTTTTGCAATATCACTTATGAAGATATTAAACAAAATTGGTCCCAGTACAGATCCCTGTGGAACCCCACTGGTAACATGACCTTGTTTTGAATGTTCTCCATTGACTACAACCCTCTGTTGTCTGTCACTCAGCCACTGCCTAATCCACTCAACAATATGGGAGTCCATGCTCAATGACTGCAGTTTATTGATAAGTCTTCTATGTGGGACAGTGTCAAAAGCCTTACTAAAATCTAGATATGCGATGTCTACTGCACCTCCACCGTCTATTATTTTATTCACCCAGTCAAAAAAATCTATAAGATTTGTTTGACATGATCTCCCTGAAGTAAACCCATGTTGTTTTTTATCTTGCAATCCATGGGATTTTAGATGTTCCACAATCCTATCCTTTAATAGGGTTTCCATTAATTTGCCTACTATTGATGTCAGACTCACTGGTCTATAGTTGCTCGATTCCTCCCTACTACCTTTCTTGTGAATGGGCACGACATTTGCCAATTTCCAATCTTCCGGGACGACTCCTGTTACTAATGATTGGTTAAATAAATCTGTTAACGGTTTTGCCAGCTCACCACTAAGCTCTTTTAATAATTTTGGGTGTATCTCATCAGGCCCCTGTGACTTATTTGTCTTCACCTTAGACAGCAAACTTAGAACATCTTCCTCTGTAAAGACACATGCATCAAACGATTTAATAGTCATTCTTTCTAGTGGAGGTCCTTCTCCTTTTTCTTTTGTAAAAACTGAACAGAAGTATTCATTAAGGCAGTCGGCTAGCCCTTTATTCTCTTCTACATACCTTCTGTCCTTTGTTTTTAATTTAGTTATTCCTTGTTTTAATTTCCTTTTTTCATTTATATATCTGAAGAATGTCTTATCCCCTTTTTTCATAGACTGAGCTAGTTTTTCTTCTGCCTGCGCTTTAGAAGTTCTTATAACTTGCTTGGCCTCTCTCTGCCTAATCTTGTAGATTTCCTTATCTTCATTGCTCTGGGTTTTTTTATAATTACAAAATGCTAGCTTTTTATTTTTAATGATTTGGGCCACTTCTGCTGAGTACCACAGTGGTCTCCTCCTTTTTTTGCTTTTACTGACAAGTCTAATGCAATTTTCTGTTGCCTTTAATAATGCACCTTTTAAGTAGTCCCATTTCTCCTGGACTCCATGTAATCCGTTCCAGTCTGATAAGGACTCATTTATGACTAATTTCATTTTTGAAAAGTCTGTTTTTCTAAAATCAAAAACTTTTGTGTGGTGGGACTCTTTCACAGTTCTTATATTAAACCACACTGACTGGTGATCACTAGATCCCAAGGTTTCGCCTACAATGACATCATATACCGAATCCCCATTTGTGAATACCAAATCCAAAATGGCCTCCCTCCGGGTTGGCTCCTCAACCACTTGTTGTAGAGATAACCCCAGTAGGGAATTTAGAATATCTGGGACTGTAAAGGGGCCTTAAG
Organism: Bufo bufo; assembly: GCF_905171765.1. Classification (NCBI taxonomy): domain Eukaryota; kingdom Metazoa; phylum Chordata; class Amphibia; order Anura; family Bufonidae; genus Bufo; species Bufo bufo. The sequence continues at coordinate 786,054,485 of NC_053390.1, read as the reverse complement.
GCTGGTTGCACTTCTTTGATCTCCTGTGCTGAGATGCAGAAAGTAGGGGAGACAGGAGGAGAAGATTTATGGATGCATAGGTTGATCTTTTAAAAAACCTTAAACTTTGGAATAAACATTGCGGAGTATTCCAGGACCATTTGGAATAAGGTTCTACTCAACTACAGGGTGTTGGTGGCCCCTAGGGTACCTGGAGTATCCTGGCATCCTCATCCTCACAGCATGACGTTACTGCATGGTTACCTGTTTGACGGCTTTCACTTCATTTCCCGGTTTGATTCTCCGAGCGTATCCGCCCTGGATCACGGCCATGGTAATTCCGATGAAGAAAAACATCTTCCCCTGCTGCATGCTGCCAGAGAAATCAAACAGTGCAGGTTATGGGGCTGACTTCACAGCCGGGAACATTTACAGTGCGATCCGTAGTGTCAGCGCAGTGTTTACCCTCCATCTGATCACATCCAGATGTTTCCCCAAAATCTCCTCCCAAAGCCACATGTTTGTATCATGGTTGGGGCCTCCAGGATTGTTTTCAGGATAGCTCCCACCGAGGTTGTCACCCAGCTTTCCCAGACTCCTGAAGGTCAGAGCTGCCTAGATGTTCAGCACTGGGCTCTATCAGACATCAAGGCCCTGGTGCAACTCCTACTTCTGCCCGCCACAGTGGCCACATGCCTGCTGCACAGCCTGTTTTTTTGTTAGAGCAGCAATTTGTGCTCAAGAGCTGCTTTTCCTACTGTAACTGTAAGAAGTTGCAGCCCGTATGGACGCACCTAGAGTGCCTTTGGCTCTGTTCTATGCCACCATATGGTGCCTTCATATGGCATAGGAGATATACAGTACTTCTGGGGGGTGTTTCTAGCCTGACTCAAATTGTGCTCCCACCATCCTGGGGAAAGTACAAGGAGGAACTGACGATATCTCCCTAACTTCTGCCCCCTTGCAGTCAGGGAATGGTGCCGCCTGTGGCAAAATTCCTATCTGACCTCATGGACGGTGCAACTTGAGCCCAAAGTTAGGAAAACCCACATGTACATATATATTGTATTCAATTAGTATAGAAAAACTTGTAAATTATTCCAAGCTGTCCGGAAATTATGAGTAAATCAGTGTAGGTTCTAAGCACCATGCTGGCATCACATATGCTGATCCAGGTTCTCCTCACCCTGTCTACATGCCCAGTTACAGAAATTATCTACATAGCCATGTAATATTCGTTTCTGCATAATAAACAGGAATGCAATTAATAAAAACTAAAAAAAAATAAAAACTCCTTCACTGAGAATCTTTCATACAAGGGCAGTGGACATGGAAGGGTTAATGGTGGACATCCAATGATCCCGTGCGGACGGCACTGCGTCCTCGGCACATTTTGTGCCATTTAATCCCACCTCATTCATTTTAAATGGAATTTCAGGACTAAGCTGACGGCAGAGCAGTTTCTGCTAATCAGGCACAAATCAGAGAAGCAAATTCATCCAAATCCAGGCGGGCGCTCGGGGGTGACATTCCAGGAATATTACAGCTCGTCTGCCGCAGGGAGAGGTGCCCCCGGTGTAACCAGGCTTCACCCCCTATCTGATCACTATGTAATCATGACTGAAAGAGGTCAAAATTACAGGGAGACCATCTGCAAGTGGATACTCAAGAGCCTCTGGAGAATGGAGGCCTAGCTCAGGTTGTACCCCTTGTTTTATTAGGTGGTAAAACCGATGAAGATTCCTCTACGGGTCCTACACCCAAGGAAAATGGAAATGGGGGCAAACAAGCACCAAGTCCTCCAGTCCCAAGTGGTGACGGCTTTTGTGGCGTTGTTGGGACATGCCTGCTATGGACAACTTTGCATTGATTTAAACAATGGCCTAAAACACCTAAAATGTCAGGGAAGGATGAAGACCCCGGAGTATAATACCATCCCCTTTTATTGGTATAAGAAACACAGAAAATAGCACAAGTTCAACAGTGCCCATATAATACCACCATTCAATGTACCAATTTTTTCAGATGACACTAAACTGTGTATAGTAATTAACACTGAAGAGGACAGTATACTACTACAGAGGGATCTGGATAGATTGGAGGCTTGGGCAGATAAGTGGCAGATGAGCTTTAACACTGACAAATGTAAAGTTATGCACATGGGAAGGAATAATGCAAGTCACCCGTACATACTAAATGGTAAAACACTGGGTAACACTGACATGGAAAAGGATCTAGGAATTTTAATAAACAGCAAACTAAGCAGTAAAAACCAGTGTCAGGCAGCTGCTGCCAAGGCCAATAAGATAATGGGTTGCATCAAAAGGGGCATATATGCCCGTGATGAGAACATATTCCTACCACTTTATAAATCACTGGTCAGACCACACATGGAGTACTGTGTACAGTTCTGGGCTCCTGTAAACAAGGCAGACATAGCAGAGCTGGAGAGGGTTCAGAGGAGGGCAACTAAAGTAATAAGTGGAATGGGGCAACTACAGTACCCTGAAAGATTATCAAAATTAGGGTTATTCACTTTCGAAAAAAGACTGAGGGGAGATCTAATTACTATGTATTAATATATCAGGGGTCAGTACAGAGATCTCTCCCATCATCTATTTGTCCCCAGGACTGTAACTGTGACGAGGGGACATCCTCTGCGTCTGGAGGAAAGAAGGTTTGTACACAAACATAGAAGAGGATTCTTTACGGTAAGAGCAGTGAGACTATGGAGCTCTCTGCCTGAGGAGGTGGTGATGGTGAGTACAATAAAGGAATTCAAGAGGGGCCTGGATGTATTTCTGGAGCGTAATAATATTACAGGCTATAGCTACTAGAGAGGGGTCGTTGATCCAGGGAGTTATTCTGATTGCCTGATTGGAGTCGGGAAGTCGGAAGTGAGGAAAATTGGCTTCTACCGCAGAGTTTTTTTTTTTTGCCTTCCTCTGGATCAATTTGCAGGATAACAGGCCGAACTGGATGGACAAATGTCTTTTTTTCGGCCTTATATAGTATGTTACTATATAATACTGACATACACTGCCCATATAATACCACCATACAATGTACCATATAATACTGCCACACAGTGCCCATATAATACCACCATACAATGTCCCATATAATACTTCCATACAGTGACCATATCATACCCCCATACAATGTCCCATATAATGCTGCCATACAGTGTCCATATAATACCGCCATACAATGTCCCATATAATACAGCAATGCCACACCCTGCCCAAATAATATCCAATACCATAATGGTTCATTAAGAATTTCGATTGTGAACCCCAATTCCTTCAGGGGCCGTGTGTGATGACAAAGCATGAACACCGCTGTGCTACATATTGGTGCCATATAAATAAATAAAATAGAAATATATTTTTCAAATCATGTCACCAATACCATTCCTATAAAACAGACACCAATAATATTGCCATGCCAGATCCAATAAACGCCCCCCACTACCATACAGTTTCCATATAACAGTGCCATGCAGTGACCCAACACCAGTATGCCAGCATATATGGCCCACCTAGTCTTCTATAGCCTTATACCCTTTTAGTGCTTCTCTCCTCCAATAGAAGGAAGTCCTGAACTAAGGACCCCCCTCTATGATGTTGCTATGCCCTAATATTACGTATGAGAAGGGACCGTCCTGATGAGGCGACCTCTTTGCACTGTAATGTGCACTGCACTGGATTAGTGAATGTCGGATACATACAGCCGTTCCGCTGACGTCCTCAAAACAGGGACACGTGAACGTCCACATAGCGTCCGGGTGCGTCAGTTAATTTTTTCCAGACACATTCAATTTCAATGTATGAGCTTCAGACAGAGAAAGGAGAGAGTTTCTCTGTATGTGCCAAAAAACTGAAGTGTGAATTTCAGCTATGTGGGTGCAGTTGGGATACAACACAGGCAGAGAAGACCGCCACCTCAACCAGACCGTACTCTACAGATGCCATCACTGATTTTTAAGTGAAATTGCCATAAAGTTTTATTTTTTTCTATAAACCAGCAATAAAACCGTTATCCCATCCCCTCATGGAAAGCTCTACCAAATGCCAGGATATTCGTCAGCTATCTTATGTCTATAGTCCTCTACTCCACCAGCAAATGTGCTACCTTATGTCTATGGCCCGCTACTCCACCAGCAAATGTGCTACCTTATGTCTATGGCCCGCTACTCCACCAGCAAATGTGCTACCTTATGTCTATGGCCCGCTACTCCACCAGCAAATGTGCTACCTTATGTCTATGCCCCGCTACTCCACCAGCAAATGTGCTGCCTTATGTCTATGGCCCGCTACTCCACCAGCAAATGTGCTGCCTTATGTCTATGGCCCACTACTCCACCAGCAAATGTGCTACCTTATGTCTATGGCCCGCTACTCCACCAGCAAATGTGCTGCCTTATGTCTATGGCCCGCTACTCCACCAGCAAATGTGCTACCTTATGTCTATGGCCCGCTACTCCACCAGCAAATGTGCTACCTTATGTCTATGGCCCGCTACTCCACCAGCAAATGTGCTACCTTATGTCTATGGCCCGCTACTCCACCAGCAAATGTGCTACCTTATGTCTATGGCCCGCTACTCCACCAGCAAATGTGCTACCTTATGTCTATGGCCCGCTACTCCACCAGCAAACGTGCTGCCTTATGTCTATGGCCCGCTACTCCACCAGCAAATGTGCTGCCTTATGTCTATGGCCCGCTACTCCACTACCAAATGTGCTGCCTTATGTCTATGGCCCGCTACTCCACCAGCAAATGTGCTACCTTATGTCTATGGCCCGCTACTCCACCAGCAAACGTGCTGCCTTATGTCTATGGCCCGCTACTCCACCAGCAAATGTGCTACCTTATGTCTATGGCCCGCTACTCCACCAGTAAATGTGCTGCCTTATGTCTATGGCCCGCTACTCCACAGCAAATGTGAAAATGGACTAATAAGAGTGCAGCTCGTTATGTCAGGGTCATCAGGCTCTTAAAACTAAGTTAAGTGACTGCGCTGCTCTCCTGGAATCCACAAACAGAGAGGATAAGTCGGATGCCAGATCCTTCCTCCAATTTTTCCTTATGCCGCCAAACATTGCTACTATGTCCTAGTGAGGTGCCGCTCCACAGTTTTTTCCACATCCGATTGACCTGTAATTTCAGGAATCAGGGAGCAAAATAGTGAAGCACTGTAGGCACTTTAGGCTAAAAGATGAATTTATTCTAGTCCGGTTTCCCAGAGTCCGCCCCGACCTACGTTTCATCCCTCCTTCTTCAGGGGGGATATACCGTATGCCTCTGAAAAAAAAAGGGAGGAAACGTAGGTTTGGCGGACTCTGGTAAACCAGAATTTTATATCTAATATGCCTTGTTTTAATCGACTGTTGTGAGTAGAATAAATTAATCTTTTAGCCTAAAATGCCTACAGTACTTCACTATTTGATCCCTGATATTACAGGTAGATCGGACATGGAAAACTGGGACACACTGGGACATAGGAGCAATGTTTGGCGGCATAAGGAAGGAGAACTGGAGGAAGGATCTGGCATCCGACTTATCCTCTCTGTCTGTGGATTCCAGTAGAGCAGCGCAGTCCCTTAACTTTGTTTCACTTGCCTAATGTGAATTGAACCCACTTCACGAAGCACTAGCAGCGCTCACAGGAGGGGCTCATGCACTCGAATGTATTTTCTTTCCGTATCTGTTCAGGTTTTTTTGCGGACCGTATGCGGAACTATTCATTTCAATGGATTCGCAAAAAAAAAATGGAAGTTACTCCGCATTACGGACAAGGATAGGACTGTTCCATTAGGGGCCAGCTGTTCTGTTCCGCAAAATATGAAATGCACACGGACGTCATCCGTATTTTTTGTGGACCGCAAAATACATACCGTCATGTGCATGAGCCCTAAGTGATACAACCCGTGTTTTTCTCTGTATATTTCATCAGGCTCTTAGCTTTACTCAATAATCACTGTAATGTAAGGCAGCCGGAAGACTCATTCCTAGGAACCCCCGGCACAGGCACTGATAATGCATTCTGGATCCATTAGTGTCTGCTCATCAATATATATATATAGATTTGCATTTTCTCATATCGGTGTGTCATGCACTCCTTTTCTTTGTTGTGTCATTTTGTAAGTTGCGGGAGTGTACCGTTTACATTGAGATCACAGGTGATTTCATCAATATATATGTATACATGGTGCACGAAGAGATCCTTAATGGTAAGGAAAATCAGTGTATCAGTTACATACATTTAATGCTGCTGCCAAATCAGGGTTATGCTCTGCAGAGACCAGACTAGCACAACATTTCACTGTTTGCTGCAAATTCCCATGGGTTCTGCATTGTAAATGGTACAATTTGCAAATGTTTGAACTTCTTAAAAAATTTAGGAAATCTTTTCCAAGAAGAATCCATAAATTGTATCCTAAGACGAAGTAGTAGGAGTCACATTTTTGTGCACTTGGACCATTTGCTAGCGGGAAACCACGTTCATTCCGAGCTGCCTGTTTCATCAATGTAATACCTAATACTTTCCATGCAGGCATGCAACTGCTATGTGGCCCGTAGGGGAGGTGGGCCCTGCACTGAGCTCCTTCTGTTCCTGACATGAAAACACTGCATTTTGATCTAGCTGCCACTAGAGGGAACTCAATGCAAAGAGATTTGTACAGCTTCCATTGTGGTCAATGGTAACTGTTCACATTCCTATGCACTGAGCTCCCCCTAGTGGTGTCTTCAGGTAGTTGTATAATACACTGGGGGAAGCTGCAGTCAGAGAGCTGTAGGGGGGAGATTTATCAATGTATTTTTGCCAGTTGTCTGATGTAGATACATTGAGAAATATGGTGTTCAGGATGAGAATACAATGAGAGGGAATTTTTATAATGTCATTTTTTTTTGTTTTCTTAACATTTCTTCTGCTTAATAAAAAAATAAATTCAATTTGCCAATAATTTTAAGCATTGTGCTTTGCGTTCCGGGTCATCTGGGAGCACTTGACACACATGTACTGGCTGACTTGGTGGGGCAGGGTCCCCCCACCAAGTTTTGCTATCTGTGCACACCCCTGAAGATTTATATACCATTTATGACCTTGGGATTCCCAAGAAGGACTTCAATAAATCCAGGTTCCAGAACACGGATTACCTGTTGAACTGGAAGCGCTGGTGGGTCAGGAAGCTGATGGTGTACTCAAGGCCAGAGAAGAGGAAGAGGTACAAGAAGTAGACCAGGCCCAGGACACGGAGATTGTACAGACCTAGACACCGGAGAGATTGTGTATTAGACATGTAGGATCAGTGTGTATGGTCGTGGAGATGACAGGATCCATAAACAGGATTTGCTATAGGGGTATACACCAGCTAGAACCACCTCCAGCAGTATCACCAGGGGGGTGAGGAGAGGTGGCACCTCCTGGTGCTGGTTCATGCATTTCCATACCTGCCCCATCCTAGGACAAGAGGATCTGGTGGTTATTCATCATCTTTTCACATTTTTGTAGCAGTGAAAGGCAGAGTGACCCTTTAACATTACAATTAGGATACAGGGTGCATTGATTAAGGCATGTTGGGCTTAATGGTCCAATCTATGCTCACGGGTCATGACCAAGCAGGACTGCACTGGACAAGATAGTTTAGGACAGTTATAACATATAGTATTGAGAATGACTCCACATATACAAAAAATGCTGTATAAAATAAAATTATAAAAATTATATTAAGAAATTATATTAAAATGAAATTAAGTAATAATAATAATTGTATAGATGTCATTCTACTATCCACACGACTTATCATTGCAGTTACAGCTATAAGTGAACTTATGTTAGATACATTACAAGACTTTTTGTATTGGATGGAATGATTTCCAGTAAATACTCCTAATATTAACCATGAGTGCACCCCCTGCTGGTAACTTAAGGAATTACAATGGGCTTCCTGTTTAAATTCATTTATTCATATATTGTGATCACTGTGAAAGGGATGGAAACTCTATATTTACCAGATACTGCTTGATGGCAATAGCAATGAAGGGACATAATATGGATAAGATTCATATCCCCCTCTCCTGACAGGTCTGTTTTAGTAACTACTTGCATTCCCCATGTAATAGCAATTTTGGAAAATCGATTCTTATGAGTCTATGATGTGCCATTCCTTTATTATTACTGCTAGAAGTTATGAATGAACTACTAGCATTTTACATTGAAGATCCAGATCCGTATTTGGGGAATACAATATCTCCTAATGGAGAGCTCCATAAATGACATGAGGATTCTGATAGGCCGAGCCACGCTCCTCTGGAACTCAGGGAAGTTCTGCCTCTAATGCATGTAAGGTAGCTATCCTATAAGTCAATGTTCAATTTTTTAAAAGGCCTTGAGACATGACTGATAATAAATGGCATCATTCAATCAGTGCTGCCAGTGGACACACCACCAACTGGTAACACCTCTGGACCTTCATTGCCAACTGATAGTAATTAAGTCATAACTTCTAGGAGGAATAATAAAGGAATGGCACAACATAAATAATAAGAATAGACCCTCCAGAATTGTTATTACATGGGGAATGCATGCAGTTACTAAAACAGACGTGTCAGGAGAGGTGACCGGTCCTCTTTAAAGGGGTTGTCCCATGAAAAATATTCTACAGTTTTCAAACCAGCCCCTGGATCTGAATACTTTTGTAATTGCATGTAATTAAAAATTTAGCATAGCCACTGAGTCATTTAATAAAATGTATCAGTATAGCGCCACCTGCTGTTTGTTCTTTTTCTTATTTCTTTGTCCTGCTCACTGAGAAGGCCGCACATGCTCAGTTTTATCCTTCAACTGCCTCCTGAGCTGTGATAGAGAGAGCATGGACACGCCTCCTGAGCTGTGATAGGAAGAGCATGGACACGCCTCCTGAGCTGTGATAGGAAGAGCATGGACACGCCTCCTGAGCTGTGATAGGGAGAGCATGGACACGCCTCCTGAGCTGTGATAGGGAGAGCATGGACACGCCTCCTGAGCTGTGATAGGGAGAGCATGGACACGCCTCCTGAGCTGTGATAGGGAGAGCATGGACACGCCTCCTGAGCTGTGATAGGGAGAGCATGGACACGCCTCCTGAGCTGTGATAGGGAGAGCATGGACACGCCTCCTGAGCTGTGATAGGGAGAGCATGGACACGCCTCCTGAGCTGTGATAGGGAGAGCATGGACACGCCTCCTGAGCTGTGATAGGGAGAGCATGGACACGCCTCCTGAGCTGTGATAGGGAGAGCATGGACACGCCTCCTGAGCTGTGATAGGGAGAGCATGGACACGCCTCCTGAGCTGTGATAGGGAGAGCATGGACACGCCTCCTGAGCTGTGATAGGGAGAGCATGGACACGCCTCCTGAGCTGTGATAGGGAGAGCATGGACACGCCTCCTGAGCTGTGATAGGGAGAGCATGGACACGCCTCCTGAGCTGTGATAGGGAGAGCATGGACACGCCTCCTGAGCTGTGATAGGGAGAGCATGGACACGCCTCCTGAGCTGTGATAGGGAGAGCATGGACACGCCTCCTGAGCTGTGATAGGGAGAGCATGGACACGCCTCCTGAGCTGTGATAGGGAGAGCATGGACACGCCTCCTGAGCTGTGATAGGGAGAGCATGGACACGCCTCCTGAGCTGTGATAGGGAGAGCATGGACACGCCTCCTGAGCTGTGATAGGGAGAGCATGGACACGCCTCCTGAGCTGTGATAGGGAGAGCATGGACACGCCTCCTGAGCTGTGATAGGGAGAGCATGGACACGCCTCCTGAGCTGTGATAGGGAGAGCATGGACACGCCTCCTGAGCTGTGATAGGGAGAGCATGGACACGCCTCCTGAGCTGTGATAGGGAGAGCATGGACACGCCTCCTGAGCTGTGATAGGGAGAGCATGGACACGCCTCCTGAGCTGTGATAGGGAGAGCATGGACACGCCTCCTGAGCTGTGATAGGGAGAGCATGGACACGCCTCCTGAGCTGTGATAGGGAGAGCATGGACACGCCTCCTGAGCTGTGATAGGGAGAGCATGGACACGCCTCCTGAGCTGTGATAGGGAGAGCATGGACACGCCTCCTGAGCTGTGATAGGGAGAGCATGGACACGCCTCCTGAGCTGTGATAGGGAGAGCATGGACACGCCTCCTGAGCTGTGATAGGGAGAGCATGGACACGCCTCCTGAGCTGCAGCAGAAAAGACACTCCTCTGAGCTGCCAGTTTGATATAAATCTAGCAGATCAATGAATGGGGAGATCTCTGGATCCATGTGATGTACAGGGCTGGTTCTAGCTTTGTTAGAAAGAGATTGTCATGTATTATATCATGTCTGATTTTAATTTTTTACATTAATCATGGGATAACCCCTTTAAAGAACCTTATCCATATTACCTCCCTCTATTGCTATTGCTGTTAAGTAGTATTCTTTTTACAACGATCACAAGAGATCAGCTCCTCTTTAAAGGGTGGTACAGGATTAGAAACAATCCTTTGCTTTATTCGAAAAACAGCGCCTCTCACTTATCCACAGATTACACATAATAGTCAGTATAATAGTCAGGGCTGTTTCTATAAGAAAGCAGCCATGTTTTTCATATCATTTACCCCTTTAAATATTACTGCTGTGGGCGCCTTGATTTTTATATGTACTGTATGACCCGTGTATTTGTAAGGGCTCATTGACATGAACGTATGAATGAGTCTGCATCCATTCCACAATTTTGGGGAACTGGAGTGGACCCATTAATTTCAATGGGGCCGCAAAAGATGCAGTCAGCACACCGCGTGCTGCCCGCATCTGTAGTTCCGTTCCGCTGCCCCACGTCCTATTCTAGTCTGCAATCGCGGACAAGAATAGGCATTTTCTATATAGCACCGGCCCTGGACCACAAAACCGGTGCTATATAGAAAATGCCTATTCTTGTCCGCGTCATGTGAATGTACCCTAAAGAGAACACTGATCTGATATCCCTAATATGTCATTTGTCTCTGTGACTGCGTATACATCTTCCATACAGTATATTTCTATGTGTTGGTTACGTATATTGTATAAAGCTATGCTGGCACTTATTTATGTAAATGGTCAGTTTAAATGCCTGTTGGGGGATGCCAGCAATGCTATCTGCTCTATTACATACCAGAAAATTAACAAATATCATTTACAATCAAAAATCCCCAGTAAACTCCTCACACTAATCTATTTAGTTATATTTTATATCGGTTGAATGCAACCACTATGGCCACCATGTCTTGAAATTCATGCATTTTTTACAGCCATTTTTTTTGGGGCGTTTTTTAGTCACGTTTTCTTTTTTAAATTTGTTTTCCCCCCATAGAGAAGTCTATTGGAAAATGTCTGAATAAAAAACACCAGGCCCAGAGCTGCAATAAATATATATATTATATATATATATATTCACCAAGACAGCAAAAAATACAAGAAGACTTTTCTTAAAATGCCACTACAAAAAATGGGTTTGTAAGGTTTTTTTCAGGTCATAAAAAAATGCTAGGTTTTTCAAGGAAATGCATAACGCATAATCACATTTATCACCTATCCCCTGAGTGCAACCAGCACAGCAGGGTGAAGTTTCAGTAGCGGTCAGGCATGTATTCTGCCGTTCCATTCAGATTCTATGGGAATGCTCACCACAGCAGTGTTCCAGCAACTGTGGGGGTGGCAATGGTCAGACCCCCACTGATCTAAAATGTATCACAATCTAGTAGAAACATAGATAAATATTTCTGGCCAAAATATACATACTTTCTTGAGAAGGACGGTCCTTTCTCCTTGTTACTGCAGAAAACTGGAATAAGGACACAGGACTGAGCAGGTCTGAAGCCCCTTGAAATCCAACCATCATGGATGGAACCTGAAAAACAGAAAGAGAAGAGGTAAGAAGATATCAAGCAGAAGTAAAAAGCATGTCCACACAGTGGCTACATTAATAAACTTATGGCCCTTTGCCCTAAGTCAGGTCTCTTTCACACGTTTGTGGTCTCCATGGCCCGCTAACACATCCAGTGACTTTTATGTGTGTATTCACACATCAGTGGTTTTCCATGGACTGTGGGTCTCTGGTGACACCATGGAAGCATGCCCTGTTTTCTCCGCATATTATAGTCTATGGTTTTCACGGATCATTGCTAGGAGATGCTTTGAAAATCAATTTTCAGTCTAGCAGTGTCCGTAGAATATGGATGACACACTGCGGGCAGAAAATGGACACGCTGACCAAACACGGATTGTTCATGGACAAGCCACTGACCACCTTCTCGCGTATGTCATCACGAACGGACACGGATGTGGGAATGAGGCCTCAGTGTTACTCCACCATTTAGACTTATTCCCTGTTTTTAGACAAGACAGCCAGCCATGTCACCTGTGTCTATGGGGCACAATTACTAAGACAGGCTTTTTACGCTGGTCTTAGTTTCCTCCTAGCACTGCCCTAAGATTTGTCTAATTTATGACGAGGCGTGACTTCTGGATAGGTAATCATTATCTGTTTGAGAAGTCACCGGCGCTCCTGTGAGCGCCGCGGCCTTCTCCGTGCTCACCAAGCACAGCGCCGTACATTGTATAGCGGATGTGCTTGGTATCGCTCTCAGCCCCATTCACTTCTATGAGGCTGAGCTGCGCCTAGGCCACGTGAGCGATGAACATAGGGAAAGCTGAGAGAAGGCCGAATAGGTTTTCCCAAACAGCTGATCAGCGGGTGTCCCTGCTGTCGGACCCCCACCGATCAGATACTGATGACCTATCTCGGAAAACCCCTTTAACTAACTCTTAAGGGGTCAAACAGGGAGTCATTTCCATCACTAATTTCACCCTTTGCAATCCACACCGCAAAATCCTGGACACATCGTCATGTCGATTTTGTAGTCTGAAACAGCTAGCTATAGTTCAAGAAGAGGCAGAAAACCTATAAATCTCACTGCTGAGGGTTTGCTACAATTGTATCCAGTCTGCACAGTGCTCTGAATCCCCTAGGGAGGCGCATGGCTGATACTAATTACCTGCACAGATACACTGTGACAAACTATCAGGAAGGGAAAGAGGTTTGTAATGTTTGGATCACCTCTACAAATTGTAGCAAATATTCAGCATTAAAAAGGTATTAGGTCACCGCTGATTTTTATTTTATTTTTAATTAATTTTGCACAGATGCCACGGCAAAAAGCCACATTCTTTCAATTATTTTAAATGAGAGGCCGCCAGCCGTTCATGTGTCCGCGCTTTATTGCTGCAATGTGACTAACTGCTGGCTTTTTGGTGCAGAATCCATGCCAAATTCAGCCTGCAATAATCTCTGTGTGGACGGTCCCTTTACTGGTTTTCAGACGTTGGATGTAGACTTGAAAGCCATTCCGTTCACATACAGCAAACAGAGATTTTGAGCATGGTTAGGAAGTGATACACAGGGTACATTGTAAAGTTTTTTTTCATTTATACACTGATTTAGCTTTCTTAACATAAAATTGGAAACCCCCTTTAAATCTGCAGGAAGAGCTATTTTACAGCTGCTACCATTGACATTCGGCAGCTAAGCGAAAAGCGAAATTAATCAGGAATGACGTTCCTTCCCTGACCGACAAAAATGCAGCAGCCACAACACCCACATTCCTTCTGCATGACCGGCACATCTCACATCGTACGGCCAGGGAACAATATGCGCAGCGGCCGTGCGAGGAGAAACGGAGCGTTACGTGCCGCCCATTGAAATCAATGGGTCCTGCAAAGCAGAGAATACTCATAGTAGTTCGGCACTCCACTGTGTATCTAAAAATGGGTTTTCTAATCTAGTTAACCCTTTCAGGTTTCGATGGCCCCGTCTTACCCTGTTCTCCTTGGGAAGAGTCTCTGGAAGGAGCAGAAATATGAATATTAGGTCGATAACGGAGAGAAGGAGCGCGAGGAGGGCCGGCCGCACGTAGAAGAGCTCGTCACCCGTCGTGTTCATTGCAATGTAAGCTCCAACCATCGGGCCAAGGGTAAAACCCAAAGAAAAGGCCACCCCGATCATTGCCTGTGAAAAAATGAAACAACAGATTTCCCGTAAAATCACAATCTGCGTATACGGAATGGTAAGTGGCGCCATGTATATTTTATCATCTCCTCTAAATGTATTATAGAAAGGGCCCCCCACCTACCATGCGCCATTTATAATACCAAGGTATCGTGTGGCAGAGAGGCCAGGTGGACACTGCCATCTCTAGATCCCCAAATATCTACACCCCTAATAAATCACTACTCTGTGGGAGAAGCGTGGCTCATCTGTGCACATTGTGGGGATCATTCACTAAGACCAGGATTTCATACTCCGTTCTTAGTAAAAACGCCGCTGAAGGAAGATCTGCACTCCTCTTAATAAATTAGTAGCATCTTCTACTGTTCATACTTCAGAACGGAAATCTACTGCAGCCCAGAGGCGGAGTAGATTTCTGGTGTAATGTGCGCCACATGTTAAATAAGTCAGACCGCGTATCTCCCACCGACAGCCCACCTCCTCTGTCCATGCCTCGCCCAGTTTTTGGAAAAGTGTTGAGGATGTCGGAAAAAGCAGCACATTTTTTTGCAAAATTATACCTTTGACAAATTTTGCAACTTTTCTGCTTTATAGTAAATGACCCCCTTTGTGTTCAGAGTAGCATAGGCCACCCATATACCCAGCATGCTGTGTACTTACCATGCCCTTACTGCGGTTTCTAAGGGAAGGTAGGTCAGCAATAATCGCTGTGCACAGACTGACGTTTCCTTTGCTCAATCCTCCAATGATACGTGAAATCAGGAAAACACCAAAGCTTCTTGAGATGGCCCATAAAGCATAGGATGCCGCTAACCCAACCTGCCAGAGAAGAACATGTGAGCGAAACCGTTAACCCGTCCAGTGTGGGGTGATAACTGGGAGCTTGATGGTATAAAGTTCTTTTTTTTTTTTTAAGGGTGGGGGAGATTCGAGCGGTTGTAAAATTTCTAAAGCTATCAC
This sequence comes from Bufo bufo, assembly GCF_905171765.1. NCBI lineage: Eukaryota > Metazoa > Chordata > Amphibia > Anura > Bufonidae > Bufo > Bufo bufo. The sequence continues at coordinate 786,039,481 of NC_053390.1, read as the reverse complement.
CAAATTTGAAAAATAAAAAAGAAGCCATGTACTTGCAGGTTAGGCGGGGGTTTACATCGGCGTTATAAATTCCGTTATTGCTTTTGGTTATAACATGGTTAGAATGGAAAATAATGGCATTCGTGATACGGAAATTCAAAACCAAAACCTTTAGAGGCATTCCGTTTTGATCCGCCATAATAGAGGTCTATGGGCAAGCATAACGTACCCGTCTGGTTTCTGTTATCCAGGATGGAACAGAAAGTCCTGCCGACAGATCAAAACGGAATGCCTCTAAAGTTTTCCGTTTTGAATTCTGTCTTACGTTATTTTCTGTCTTACGTTATTTTCTGTCTTACGTTATTTTCTGTCTTACGTTATTTTCTGTCTTAAGTTATTTTCTGTCTTACGTTATTTTCTGTCTTACGTTATTTTCTGTCTTACGTTATTTTCCGTTATAACCATGTTGAACCAAGGTGAACCTAGTGCACGAGCTGCGGTGCTTATATAAAAACAATATACAGTATAGATCTCCGGAGACTAGTGAGTATTTAGATCCTGCTTGGAGACCTTTCACAAGGTGAATTTCAACCTGAAAAGATCTGGACCTCAGCTCTAGATTATAATGCACTATCACCATTGATAATCAGGATTTCCAGATCATCAGTTGCTGGGCGCTTTCTGTCCACTAAATTGGTATGACCTGATAAAACTTTTTTTTTCTATTTTCCTATGACCCAGCAAATCCCATGGGCGTAACATACGTGTTGGAAGCATAGAGCATGCACAATACTGACATAACTCGCTGGTGGAAAATATGCTGATATTAGGCGAGCATGTAACAAGGCCATGGGGAATGTTGGGAATTCAGCTGCGTCTATGGGAGGGTGAAAAGATAACAGCAGGAAGCAATATAAAACTAGTATCTTGTGTGTGAAGCTGTAAAACTATAACGATAACATCCTGAAAACAGTAAACGGCATGACGGTTATCAATGTTAATACCTGCAGTGGTGTAGAGGTAGCTGGAGGAGCTCTTACTCCTGGAGGGTCCACAGACCACCATGCTATGTGCCAGACCAGCATTACCTGCAGCTCCTGGGACCCAATATAAAGTATGTAACAGGGACCCCCACCTACCAAGAGGTATGTATATTAGTGTCTTCTCTGGACCCCCTCAAGTGCCAGGTTTTGGCACAACTTCTGCATCGCCTATAGCTACAACCCTGGGGAGAGAATAGCTGTACTATATTCAAGAGGTAGAAAGTCCAGTGGTATTGCTAGGGCTAATCCCCTGTCTAGTGCCTGATGATTGCATGGACAGTGCCCTCCATCCCACCTCATGACTGCACAGGGTTGGTTGCAAAAAAATTTAAAGAAAATTCCCTTTTGTATTAAGATCATGGTAACGGACTTAATACAAATCCACAGCAGTCATTGGCATCTCGCCTGATGCATTTTAAGTAAAACGAATATATATATTTATAGGTGCATACCGTAGTGATCATCAGGACTCGCCGTCTTCCTGCATAATCAGAGGCTGCTCCGGTGAGCGGTGAGCAGAGAAACTGCAGTAGGGAGAAAAGGGACCCAATAAGACCTGAAAAATAGGAAATATTACATTAAAATTATCAAAGTGCAATAGATATTACAATATGTAAAAAATGGAAAGTGACTGTTATACCACAGGACATCCCAGGAGTGGAGCATGGAACCCCTAAACATGAGCAAAGGGGGCAAGAAGTTTCTGGACACCAGGGATTGAGAACATAAAGCCTCAGGACACCTTTGACTGGGACATAAGGCTTCGGGATATAATAGACCAGATACCACTGGAAAACCGAGACATAAAGCCACTGGACTCCAGAAACCGAGACATATAGTCACAGGATACCAGTGACAGAACACTTTTGCACACCGGGGAGTGGGACATAATCCTATTCTTCACCAGAAGATAAAGCCAGTGGACTCTAGAAACTGTCACTGCACTCCAGAAAGTGGGAGAGAAAACCACTGGACTCCAGAAATTGAGACATATAGTCACAGGACACCAGTGTCAGGAAGCTTCAGTACAACAGGGAGTGGGACATATATCAGACACCTGGGACTATGACATAAAACCACAGGACACCAGGGTTTTGGACTTTTTAAGACCTGAAATAGAATTTGAGGGATCACATTAAATCTGCAGTAAGTGAAACTCTATCTTTGACCCAGAGACATTTGTAGTACAATGTCCTTTTACATGGCTTTACGTCACACACAAGTTGGTGACATTTTACATTATGAGAGCATACAGTAAATAACTTTTCCAAAAATGTAGGAATCATGAGAATGTATCTGTACTTCCATTATTAACATTCCTTCTAGTTTATGAGGTCTCTGTGTCAGGCCTCATGCACACGAACGTATCTTTTTTCCGTGTCCGTTCCGTTTTTTTTTTTTGCAGACTGTATGCGGAACCATTCACTTCAATAGGTCCGCCAAAAAAACGGAAGGTACTCCGTGTGCATTCCATTTCCGTATGTCCGTATTTCCGTTCCGCAAAAAAATAGAACATGTCCTATTATTGTCTGTATTACGGACAAGGACAGGACTGTTCTGTTAGGGGCCAGCTGTTCCGTTCCGCAAAATACGGAATGCACACAGACGTCATCCGTAGTTTTTGCGGACCGCAAAATACATACGGTCGTGTGCATGAGGCCTCAATAGGCTGCCCACAAGCTGCTCCTGTATTGTGCACTTATTACACCGGGGCGTTTACACCACTTATACGGCATATGTCATATAAAAAGGATAAACTAAGGACAAGGAAGAAGGAAGCTAACAAAAATAAACTGAAATGCTCATAAAAAGTTAGTATTTCAATAAGTAGAGACTAACGGCGATTCCCAGCCTTTTTATTCTCAAAGCTCAGCTCTGTTTTGGACATATCTTCCTGTTTAACTGTAGATTTCATTTTGAAATGATATTTATCCAGCACTGATCACTTGTTAATTCATGAACTGCTCCATTTACATTCTGCTCTATTCAAAATTCTATCGGTTTGCGTTTAAAGGGTAAAGTAAAATTTAAAAGAAAGTTCTGATGTAAAAAAAAAAAAAAAAAGGAAAAAGTTGGTAGAGATGCAGGTCCTGACACCCCCATCCCCCGATCACTGAAATTAAGGTGCAGAGCACTGAGCATTGTGCCCATTTGACTGCGACCAACTTTACTCGGCTCTCCTTGGAGCTTGTACGGATCCATAGAAAGTATACGAGTCCGATCCAAGCCGTTATTTAGTAATTGGTTGATGTCTCAGGACCTGGACCACCACGATCAAAACGCAGCTGGGCCTGAGGGGGCCCAATGGTTCCTCTGCCACATAAGACTTCATGCACACGACCGTATGTCCGCAAACAGCAGATCAGCATGATACAGATACCGCCCATGTGCATCCCACAATTTCCGCAGGCCCCATTGTTAAAATGCCTATTCCTATTGTGCAGCACAGACATGTGGATGCAGACAGCACGCTATGCGCTATCCACATTTTTTGCAGCCCCATTGAAATGAATGGGTCCACATCCAATCTGCCAAAAATGCAGATCGGGTGTGGGGGGGGGGGGGGGGGTTTGTCGTGTATTATATATGGCACTTGATACACTGTATAAGCAAGTTACACTGCTACTCCACCAAGAGCAGTACAATTAAAGTGGTCCTGTATCTTAACGTGTACCTGTACTAAAAACTTCCAGTATATCATACTGACATATCAAAAGTTTTGATCAGTGGGAATCTGAGTGCTGAGCCCCCCACCCCCACACTGATTGCTACAACGAGAGGAAAGAAGTGCTCACATAGAGCGCAGTCTCTCCTCGATACTAAAGAGAGGCTCAATAGAAAGTCTCTGATCCCATCTCCAGTCTATCTCGTGCAGCGAGCGCTTCTTTCAGCGGGAGTCCGACTGCTTAGCAACTGGTGGGGGTCTAAGCAGTCGGACTCCCGCTGAACAAAACCTTTGATATGTTACTATTACATATAATTTTAAAAAAAATCGTAAACTTTAAAAGGGTTGTGTCATGAGAAATATTCTACATTTTTCAAACCAGCCCCTGGATCTGAATACTTTTGGAATTGCATGTAATAAAAAAAATTGTATAGCCACTGAGTTATTTAATAAACTCTATCTGTCTAGCGCCACCTGCTGTCTGTTATTTTCCTTATTTTATGTCCTTCTCACTGAGCTGGTCGAACGTGCTCAGTTTAAATCTTCAGCCATATGTTCTGTTAGAAGCTGTGGCAGTTACAGGGAGAGAGCTGCAGCAGAAAGGACACATCCCCTGAGCTGCAGCAGAAAGGACACGTCCCCTGAGCTGCCAGGCTGAAGATAATCTAGCAGAACAATTGGAGCAGTGAATGGGGAGATCTCTGGATCCATGTGAGGTACAGGGCCGGTTCTAGCTTTGTTAGAAAAGTATTGTCATGTACTATATAATGCCTGGTTTTAATTTTTTACATCAATCATGGAATAACCCCTTTAAGGCTTCAGTCTGTAAATTGTGGCACCTGGCCAGTCACACGGCTCACCTCCAAACAGAACGCTGTTGTATTTCCTCTCCTGGGGAACCCCAACCGTTTCAGCAAACCAGTCCACTGTGCTCTGTAACGTCTGATAAAGGCCATCCTGGATAAGAAGAAGCAGGGACACGGGCACGGGTCATATAACTATTAGACACGGCAGTGGATTAGGGGAGTCCTACACAGGTCGGGCTCTGTTCACATCTGCGGTGGAGCAGATTCCGGCAAGAAAGCAGGATGGCAGAAACCATAATGGAAACTCAACAGACCCCATTATAGTCATTGAGGTTCGCTGGGGGCCATCAATCGTCCTGTGTATGTTGGATCTGGCACCTTCTGGAACAGAAGGTTCTCTGCGTATGTGAACGTGGCCCTTATCATCATTATCATCAACCAACAGGACTGAGTGGGTACGCTCTCCTCAAGGTCCCTTGGTACATACATTTTTGGTTAGGAGACCAAATCCAGCATTCTGATGACTTCAAGTAAAACTTCTTCTTTATTGTAGAAAGTCTGAACTTAGCTTACGCATTTTGAATATACAAATCCTTAAGCATGGCAGGTTACTGAATGACTGTACCCCCCCAAAATACACCCCTGGTAGCTGTTAATATGGGATATAATATTAATTGGTATTTAATATAAAGGATGTATTACACTACACACTGACACCATCTATAGCAATACACAAAGGCGATGGAAGGTCTGTATGGGGACGTCAAGACCTATATTTGAAGTCTCCATATAGGACAATGTAGAAGTACATACATGAGTAAGACACGCCTGTATCTATGGTATAAATGACAGACAGACAAGGGGGTCGTCTTCTTACTCTCACTCTGTTGGGGGTTGCTGCTGAAGACGGAAGACAATCATGGAGCCTGAGAAGGAGGTTCCTACCCTTCAGAAATGATACTTTATGGACTTTCATATTCACATATGGACAATAGACTAAGACTTTTCCTAAACTATTTTTGTAAGTAATCAACTTTTATGAAGACCGAAAATAAATCACATTATTCCCTTTTTTTATAGAACTCTTGCTGAATCCTGGTGAATGAATCCAACGGGTGTTCCTCACTCCAAATAACGCATACACTATATCTGGAGAGGATTACTAAACCAGTTGTTATATTTTTCATAGACATATTTATTACAGTAGCCCATTTGCATCTCTACTTACATTAGACTTGCTGTAATGATCCAATATGGAAGGCAAGAGCGGCAAGATAAGCGTAAAGCCCAAAAGGTCGATGAGCAGAGCACCAAAGACCACAGTGATGACTCTGCCTTGCTTGGGTTCTTCCTGGGTTCTTGCCGTCCGCTCGGTCATCTTCCTGGGTTCTGCTGAGCTCCAACACCTGCAGCCTGGAAGATGAGAAGACTCTTGCAAAGTGCTACTTCCTTCAAGGTGCTGGGGGGTCAATAGTGCTGACTCACGGCGGTGACGGCGGTGCACTCTACAGGTTACGCTGACATTCCTGGTGGAGAAGCTCACGGTTATTCTTTTGTAATAGTCAGAAGTGGCTGCAGTATTGTAAGGAGGAAGCAAAGCGTGAAATAGTCCCGAGTGTCTGAAGAGGAAGCTGTGCCCTGTAAATGGACATGTTGTGTGTGCTGGAATTGTGCAAAGAGACTTTTCAGTGGTCTTGCAAAAATATGCAGGGTTATACTGATAAGAACACCACATATTGGGACATTTCAAGACAGACACCCACTGGTGTAGCAATAGGGTTGCAGAGGTAGGTTTTGTAATACGGACCTCACCCACGTATGAGATGACAAGTGTATATAGAAGCATTAAATGGAGCCTACAGCACCGGACCCCAATGCCCATACTCTGTCCAGCAGACTTCCAGGAATAGGGGAGACCTCCAGGACGGACAGGCAAATCTCACTTCCATTTTCAAACATGCTGGGGGTCATTTACGAATGGCACCGCCTGTTTTGGCGATTATTTAAAAGCCAGTGCGACAATATTTGGTCGCACGGGTATTTTGGCGCTGCATTTAGCACTAGAGTGCCAAGGGAATTGCAGGAGCCGGGACATTGGCCCTGACAAATTTACCTACACTTACTCCTGGAAGCAGGATTAGGGCTCATGCACACGTGCCAGCCGTTCCGTGCATTGGGGACCCGCAATTTGCTGTCTCCAATGCACGGGCACCATCCGTGTGTTTGCCATACACTGATGCAGACCCATTCAATTTTTTCTATGTTCTATTTTTTTGCGGTGTGGAGGCACGGAGAGAAACCCCACAGAAGCACTCCATGGGGTACTGTGCCTCCGTTCCGCACCGCTCCTTCCGGATTGCGGACCCATTCAAGTGAATGGGTAGGCATCCATTGTACGGTGTGCACAAGGCCGATGCACGAATATTGCGGACCCGCTGTTTGAGGGCAGCAATACGGAAAAACTAGTCAGGGGCTGGAGTAGTTTTTGCTACTGGCGCATGGACTGCCAGAGGTGAGCTTAATTTTTGACAAGGCGCATGCCTCCTCATAAATTAGGCTCATCCTCCGCCAGTGCAAAGGGGAAACAAGGACCCCCACTCACTTCCCGCACTCCATTTCACTCCATCAGGGCATTGGCCCACGTTTACTAATGTGAGTGCACCTACGCGCTGCTCTAAACTGGGATTGAATTGAAATTGTGCCACAATTTTGGTGTAAAATCTGGGTTGCAATTAAGCCAACTTGTCAGTATAGGATTAGACAATGGTGTCTCTCCCTGCAGCACATTTATCATCCGGCCTGAGCCCCTGTGATAAATATGGTGCAGGTGTAGACAGCTGGTCTAAGCTTATATTTTGTGGATGCCTGGTTTGCATTGAAATCCGGACACGGCCGTGTGCATTAAGCCTTGTGGGGTGCTGTGGTGTATTTCCTTTATTCTGTAAAAAGTTTTCCTACAGTCCTGAATAAGGCTTCATTCACACGTCCGTGGTGTGTTGCGGACCCGCAAATTGCGGATCCGCAACATACCCGCCCGGCATTTCTGCATGTTCTATCTTTTGCGGAGCTGCGGACCTGAAGATCGGGGCCGCGCTCCGCAAATGCGGATGCTGACAGCACACTGTGTGCTGTCCGCATCCATTCCGTCCCCATAGAAAATTAATGAATGGGTCCGCACCCGTTCCGCAAAATTGCGGAAACGAATGCGGACCCGTTTGCGGTCGTGTGAATGGAGCCTTAAATGAGGGAACTCTGTTAGTGTCTGCCGGGCTTGTGGCCCTACTGTGGGGGCACTGCTGGCCTAATTAATATAAAGGAGTCAGCAAGTATCTGTTTCTGTACTGTTCCACAGTATTGCCGCACATGGGTGGCTGGAATCTGTGGCACGTGGTAAAAATATAAAGGCAGTTGTTGTTTTTTAAGTGATGAGCTTCACATCTGCTTCCTCCCTGAAGTCATTTCTTAAGAGTAGGCCTGAAAGCCAAATGCAGGACTTGAGCTCACAGATGACGGTGGTGCCATGGTCGGGTGATTCAGTCTTCATGTTATTACTTTGCTTCCTGTGGGGGTTTATGTTTAATCTGTTTCATCCAAATTGTATAAAATTGACAGGTCAGTTTTAGTAACTACTTGCATTCCCCTGTAATAACAATTCTGGACGTTCTGCCATTCCTCTATAATTCCTACTAGAAGTTATGAATGAATCGTCATCAGTTTGCAATGAAGGCCCAGTTGGAGCGTGTCCCTGCCAGTGTCAGACTGTGCAGAAGCACCCCCCCCCCCCCAACCTGGTAACACCCGGCTGAACCTACTGGCAATTAATTCATAAACATCTAGTAGGAATAATAGAGGAATGGCACAACATAGAATAATATGAAAAATATGTTCCAGAATGTTATTACTTGGGGAATATAGGTAGCTACTAAAACTGACATGTAGCGACAGGTAAGAGGTCTTTAACAGGCAGGACAACCCCGATAGGGAGCATCCTTCTGGTGTACATATGGCACGTATCCATCCAGTACTATGTACCAGACATGTGACAAGAGTATCCTTGTGTCACAAGTACTACGTATATATAATGTGCACATATACAGTGAAATACCTTTAACCTTACATCTGATAATCTGGAAAGTGTGATAATTCGGCACTTTTTTTCCAGCTCAGAATTACGTACAATACAATCACGTGACCCAAGGCCTCACCATTGGATTTCCCACAACTCTGTGACTACTGTTCACTGCTGTACCGGCTCCATCTGACTCCACGTGTACGACCATATTCTCCCCGAGAACACCTCTGTACATACAGGGTCCGGTGGGGCACACCACACCTTCTGTATGCTGCCGCCATTGGAGGCGTACAGAACTACAGGAATGGCCTCATGGACACCTCTGCCTAATAAAACAGACCCGTAATATGGCGGTAATATCTTTACAGCAAAACAATTGCTACAGAACCCGTCACACGTCTGGGGCAGATTTATCAAAACTAGTGCATGGGAAAAAATGGAGTAGTTGCCCATAGCAACCAATCAGATTCCAACTCTCATAGTCCAGAGGCCTTTAAGAAAATGAAGGGAGAAATCAGATAGGTCGCTCTAGCCATTTCCGCTACTTTCTCCTCGCCCTAGGGCATGTCATGGTTCCTGCTATCCACACCCCTCCACGTAAAGGATTGATGCTGGCGTAAGTTTCTAAAAACATTCTTGAACACCATATTCGAGTCCCAATGTACTTTTATCTGAAGACAGGCAATTTCAAAGGGGAATACTATGGTTGAATATTATCACAAGCTAACTGCATCATATGGATCTGGGATGCAAATAGTATTATCATTACTTCTGTGGTAAGAAGTGCAAAAATGTGTCTGTACAATGATTGTGTTAAAGAAAACAACCCTATGGCTGCATTCACACAGCGGGGGAGATTTATCAAAACTGGTGCAAAGGACAACTGGCTTAGTTGCCCATAGCAACCAATCAGCTTCCACCTTTCATTTTTCACAGCTCCTTTGGAAAATGAAAGGTGGAATCTGATTGGTTGCTATGGGCAACTAAGCCAGTTTTCCTTTACACCAGTTTCAATAAATCTCCCCCATTGAGTATTTTGCCAGCGGAATTTGGTTCAAATTTGGCGCCAAAAAGGCGCCAGCAGCAGCACTGACCCTGCCCCCCACTTCATGCGGCCACGGGTTGACAGCGGAAGTCCATTCTTAGGCCTCCTGCACACAACCGTTTTTTTTCCCCCCGTTTACTGGCCGTTTTTTGCGTTGCGTTTCCGTATTTCTGTTTTTCCTTTCCGTTTAAAGATAGAACATGTCCTATTATTGCCCGCAAATCACGTTCCGTGGCTCCATCCAAGTCAATGGGTCTGCAAAAAAACAGAACACATACGGAAATGCATCCGTATGTCTTCCGTTTCCGTTCCGTTTTTTGCGGAACCATCTATTGAAAATGTTATGCCCAGCCCAATTTTATCTATGTAATTACTGTATACTGTATATGCCATACGGAAAAACGGAACAGAAACAAAAAACGGAACAACGGATCAGTGAAAAACGGACCACAAAACCCTGAAAAATCCATACGGTCGTGTGCAGGAGGCCTTAGTGCATTGTCCAGAAACGGATGCTGCTGGAAAACACGGTGGGCGTCTGCTCGCGGTTTACCAGATCTGCACATTCATAATAAAAATAAAGAGAAGGAAACCAGAGGGATTTCTGACGCGTAATACACGGCAGATTTTGATTTTGAACTAGCCCTAAGGCCTCCATGATACTTTTATGTAAAAAAATAAAAAATAATTCATGCATTTTTCTTTTTTTTTTTTTAACAAGTGCATTTTTAGTGTTGTTTTATCTATTTATGACATTTTTAATATAAATAGCGTTCTTTCTGGCATTTTTCAAGTACTATAGTAAAGCCATGAAAAAAATGTTGTGTGTGGAACCACCCATAAATTAGACATTACAATGGTGATAGATGGTGAAACGGGAATGGATTGACCCCTCAACCCTCACCATCATTCATCGCTACGGTCACATCATTATGCGACCCAATGCATGCATGTCATGACTCCTTTCAAACACAAAAAAAAGTAGCCGTGTCGCCTCATTACTGACGGCCCGGCTACACGGCAACACGTGTCGGAGGACAAGAAAGTCACGCAACATTTCATGTAATGCTTTTCAATGGCATCACTACGGGACATGCTACATACTGCAACGCGACCGTCTCAAAAAATCCATCCAAGTTGAATTTTTCTGCAACTGTAGCATCGCAGTCGCAACATGTCACGTGGCGACACCATTGAAATACATTATGACACATGTCGCCATATGTAGCCGGACCCTAAGGGTACATTCGTTCTTGTGACATGCCTGATCCGGCACAAGGTCAAAACCGTTGCATGCAACATTTTTTGACCAGACGAAACCCCCCCCCCATTTATGTCGGATCACCGCAGGACCCCATTGTAGTCAGCGGGTAAATGTGGCAATGTTGGATTTGGTGAAATCCGGCGAGCTGTTCTCTTTACCAGAACACTCTGCCGCAGATGCAAATGAAACCCCCCAGCACCTATAGTTTTTAACCCCTTGATTACTGAACGTGAAAGCCACCCGGAAAAAGTGAAAAGTTTTCATTGCGCTTCCTACCATTCAGCCCATCGCATTTAACTCTTCCAGTGCTGACTGGGATACGTAGCCCAGGATGCAGTGCTGCTCATCTCCTCCTCAGGCTACAGCCCTTCCCTCCTCTACCTGTAGCTCGCTCTGAGCGCTGTGCTCCCCCATACGGCAGTATACACGTCTCCTCTAGTGCTGTGTATATATATTTCTATACGTTATTAGTGAAACTCCTTACCCTTGTCTTCCTGGAGCCTCACGGTGCTGTACAGTGCACTCCTTCCTCCCTGTCCCCTCCTGCTGCCAGCCCTGACCCTCCCTTCTTCTCTTCCTCCTCCGCCTCCTTCTACAGCATCAGATTTCCCTGCTCCAAACTTTAGCACCTTAGTGAGCTCTAATACACCTTTTTACTGACGTAAACAACGGGGGTTTTAGCTAAACTGCTGGCTTTAATCAATCATTACATGTTCCCAAAAGGGTGCCTTAAAAACTATAACTTGTCCTGCAAAAATATAAGTACATTGATGAAAAAAACGAAAAAGTTATAGCTCATGGAATGCGATAAAAAAATGTGCGTGGTCACTAAGGGGTTAAAAAAATGTAAAATGTCCCGTGTTTCGCAATGAAAGGTGTAAATGGCGCAGCCTGACAAGTGAATGAATCAGGAGTGGAGGAAATTTCTCAAAATTGGTGGAGCCCATGCAAGCGGATTGGGGCACTATAGTGTATGCGCCTGTTTTAGGTGTAAAAATGCAGTTTTTTTGTCTCATTTACTACTGAAATTGCGTCTGTTTTTGAGGCTTTTGCGCATCATCTGCCAATGTACGGTAAGTTGTGTATGACAGTGATCAATTCATGACATGTCAGCCATTTTCTTTTTTTTGTCTCTTGGGTGTCAAAAATCATAAATTTCCTTCAGCTACTCCGGTTTCTTCCCATATTCCAAAGGCCTCATGCACACGAATCTTGTTTTGGTCCGCATCAGAGCCGCAGTTTTTGCGGCTCGGATGTGGACCCATTCACTTCATTTGAGCCACACTCTGTGTGCTGTCCACATTCGTTGCTCCGTTCCGTAGTCCGCAAAAATAATATAACCTGTCCTATTCTTGTCCATTTTGCGGACAAGAATAGGCAGTTATATCAATGGCTATCTGTGCCGTTCCGCAAATTGCGGAACGCACGCGGACGCCATCCGTGTTTTGCGGATCCGCAATTTGCGGACCGCAAAACATACAACGGTCGTGTACATGAGACCAAAGACTTATTGATAGGGAACTTAGATTGTGAGCCCCATTGGGGACAGAGTGATGGTAGTATCTGTAAAGCACGGCGGAATATGTCAGCGCTATATAATTGATTTTAATAAATAATTAGAGAAGGAGAAGTCAAAGTGCAAAAAAAATAAAACTAACAAAAAGGCAGAGATAAAAAGGCACCTTGTTAACACACATGCCAGTAGCAAAAAAAAAACTAAAAAATGCTTGTGTGTGGCCTGCATTTCATATTTCCTGCAAATATCTGAAGCTAGCGTTCCTACTGTGAGAAAAAAAAACACACTAAAAATACAGGTGCAGAAAAAAAAGCCACAAAAAATCTATGAGTGGATTCACCCTCATTAGCGACATCGGCAAAGTTTTTGGGTGTCTAATGGATGTCGCAAATCCTAAATTCCTGTAACTCGCAGCCAAATCACATCCTAAAACAGTCATGTACACTGCTCAACAGTAATAAAACTGCAACATCAAGAAGGAAAAGTCATGGAATTATGGAAATCACAGGATCGATAGACATGTTAATAATATGCAAACATCTCGATTGATTCAGTATTGAGTATGAGAGCCATGCGCAGAAATGCACGCACTTACACGCCTTGGCATGCTATCAGTGAAGTTATCAATGGTTGTAGAAGGAATGTTCTGCCACACTAAATGCACTTGGGCACACAAATCATCAAGATCTGCTGCTGGCAACTCCCTTTGCAATTGCCAACCAATGACACCCCAGATGCGCTGGATGGGAGACAAGCCTGGAGACTCTGCAGGCCATGGTAGCACGTTTAGTCCACGTAGGCTGCTCACAGTAGCACAAGCAAAATGTGGCCCGGCATTGTCTTGCTGAAAAACGGCTCCTGGGACACTTTGGACAAATGATGTACCACTGGTTCCACAACCAAATTAATGTAACACCGAGCTGTTCGTGTCCCTGAAATGAAGACTAAAGGGGTCCAGCTACCATACATTTTCTGGCAGTAGGACCAGTGTGACATTCCCTTGTGAAGTCCTCTTCATGGCGTTGCCCACATGGTCTTCAGACCAATCTCTTGCTACTATTGTATTCAAGACTCATCGATGAAGAGGATGGACCTCCATTCCAGCCTTCATTGCCATCTTGCTGTGCACCATGATAGCCTTTGAGAGCGGTGGCGTGAGTTGAATGTAACACCTAAAGCTGGTTGTTTTCTTCATATCCCTATGTCATGCAAATACCTTCTGATGGTTTGTGTAGACACTGTATGCCGCCCTAGGATTGGGATGTGACGTCCAATTTCACTTGCAGTACAGAATGGATCACTACACGCCATTCATCTAATCAGACCATCCCTCTGTGCAGAGGTTCACCTCTGTGCACCTCTTGCTGTAATTCCAGTTCATCATTGTTCTCCCAACCACCAGGACACACAACTTTGAACAGTGCTGACATCTCATCCGAGGCGGGTAGTGATCTGATGGAGTAATAAACCAAGGTCTCTCAGTTCAAGGATTCTGTCCCTCACAGTTTGCACAAACTGGCACGTCGATGAACAGGAGGCATCACACAATCATCCTACACAACTTGATCCGATGTTTGAGGTTTCATGTGGCTAAAAAACTTTGCTTTCGATCTGTCTTTTATGCCCCTCCCACATGCCACAGATTGGAGCTAGGTGCTTGAAAATTTGATCATCTACAGATCTTAGCAAAACTTGATACTTCTTTGATTTGCATAACCATAGAATTGCACAATAATTTATGCTAGTTTTTGACATAAATTATAATAAGGCCACATGCACACGACCGTTGTTCTGGTCCACATCTGAGCCGCAGTTTTTGCGGCTCGTGTGCGGACCCATTCACTTCAATGGAGCCGCAAAAGATGCGGACAGCACTCTGTCTGCTGTCCGCATCCGTTGCTCCGTCCCGTAGCCTCGCCAAAAAAATATAACATGTCCTATTCTTGTCCATTTTGCGGACAAGAATAGGCATTTCTACAATGGGCCGCCTGTTCCGTTCCGCAAATTGCGAAAGGCACACGGGTGGCTTCCGTGTTTTGCGAGTCCGCAATTTGTGGACCGCAAATAACGGAACGGTCGTGTGCATGAGGCCTAAATCTGTGCAACAGTGGGAGACTACATGCCTCCCTCAAAGTTCCAACAATTTATATAGTGGCTTGAGCAATATAAAAGCCCAAAAAGTTGCTAAATTTTAGAACAAGTGATGCGCAAAAATGTGCAACTTTATGATGCCTTTTTTTTTGTCACAAAGGTTATGGTAAATCCTCCCCTATTCAGTTGTCAACAACTCCTTTTCTGTGGTCGGGAATCCCAACTACACATCACACTACAGATCCACATTTATGTCACCCGAAAGTCTCAAGTCTGTACGTGACAAGGGCCGAAAAAGCTGTTGCTAGATTCTGCCAGATGAAAAAGTGTGGGGGAAAATCTGTAAATTTGTGAAACTCCGTTTCTCTTTAAGAAGAACCCTACATTTTTCTGGAAGAACCCTTAAATTGTTGGGAAACACCAAGGTTATTGGTACGTAGATGTTTTTCAGTTGTGTTACAGTTGATGTGATATCATTCCCATTATGCTGTATAACATTAGTTATGTTGCACTTGCATGTAAAACTTTGAGAATGTGATTTAATGCAGTTCCATCCCTGCCAACGCATCAGCTATCCTGTTAATTAGCTCATACATTATACGCATACAGTTGCAGTCTATATGTCACATTCCAGTAGTCGATATATAAGTTCGTCCATGGATGTTGTCCTCCTACTTCCCACAGCTAAGTTTGAAGACAAGACTTAAAATGAAGAGCTCTTCTTTTTCTCAGAAGACCCTGACTGTTGGTTCTGCTGTTGCCTCCAACTATACTGCAAGGGATGGGCTTCAAGGAACATTGGAAGAGGCCACCACCAAGGTCTACATCCACCGTCCTAATGAGAAGGAAGAGCTCCAGGAGCTGAACAATCGATTTGCAGGCTACATTGACAAGGTGCGATCATTGGAACAGAAGAACAAAGCTTTGCGTGATGAGGTGGAGGAGCTGACCAGACATCTGAAAGAAAGGGGACCAGGCATATCTGATGACTACGAGAAACAGTTCAAAGAACTTAAGGAATTAATTGAGAAGTTAACCAAGGAAAAAGGGGCAGCCGACATTGAGCGGGGTAACCTGGAGGAAGAAATTGAAATTTGGAATGCTAAAAGTGATGAGGAGTTAGCCTTCAGAGGTAAGGGCACAGGGGTCTTTTGTCACAGTTTTCTCATAGATTACCTCTTTTAAGGTCCTGAAATTTGGGGAAATGATGTTTTACAGCATCACTTAATATTTTCCATTCATTCCCATATAGGAGAACAGGGTGGGGGTGGTCATATGATTTAAGCACAAGTCAATGGTTGTCAACTTTTTGACCAATTGGTCTTTTATCAAGGGCAAAATGCAGGGTTCATTCATAAATTCTTTCATTCCATACTATGAATTGCATTCTGCAAATTTCTGTTGAGGGGTGAGCATACTTTTTTGTATGCCTTTGTTTTTTTGCATTTTTATGGATTGAAAATAAATTTTTACATTTTTGTTGCTTTTTTTGTGCATTTTCTCCATATATAGTGTGTTCTAAGCCTTTTTATAGTTTTTTTCTTTATTACAAGGTTTTTATTCAGGAAAGTACGGACCCCCCTCCAATCTCAGTTCCTTTGTAAAGTGTAATTAAAAATAGCATAAAAATTGTTGCCACTTGTGTTTTTCAAGCAGGGTAAAAAATAAATAAATGGATCTCTATCCTAAAATATGCCAGAAAATGGGACAAAAAATGGTATTCTGTGAATTTTTTTTAGAAAAAGCCATTGACCCCCCCTCCAAAAAAAATAAGAAGAACTCAAATAAAAAAAAGCACCATTAAAAAAAAAAACATTTTTGTACTGCTTTTAATAATTCCCACAGTTTCATCAAACATCTGCATAAAAAGTGCACAAAAAACAAAAAAATTAGCAAAATGCTATTAAAAAAACTGTGAATGCACCCTTAGGGCTCATGCACATAAACATACTTTTTGTTTGCATCCAATACTCATTTTTTGCAGGTCGGATGCAGACCCCTTCACTTCAATGGGGCTACAAAAGGTGCGGACAGCACTCTGTATGCTGTCCTCATCCGTATGTCCATTCCATGCCACCCGCAAAAATATACATGTCCTATTCTTGTCCACATTACGGACATGGATAAGACTGTTCTATTGAGGCCAAGACGTTCTGTTCTCCATTCTGCAAAATGCAGAACACACACGGCCAATATCTGTGTTTTGCTGATCCGCGTTTTGCAGATTCGCAATTTGGGGGCTGCAAAATAGCCTACGGTTGTGTGCATGAGCCCTTACTCAGACTGTCATTGGTTAAACCTGTTATAGATTTTAGTCAGATGTTTATGAGATCTATAGGTGTAGCTATATAGGGTAGAGAGATAACAGTTGCACCCTGGTCCAGTTCCCAAGTGGTCCAATACGCCAGTATTATAAACGGCACATGGTAGGTAGGGGCCGTGGTCTGGCTGCTGGGGTGTGACACCACACAATGAATGGAAAGACCAGCCCTGACGTTACCCCTTGGTGGATTGGGCCACCACATGTAGGAGGACATGCTGTGGGGAAATGGTTGTAGATCTACATTGCTCTCTCATTTGCAGTTTTTGGGGAGGAATGGAAAAAAGCCAAGTGAATTCCCAATAAATGGGTGTCCCGGAGAAACCTTATCATGCATCAGGCATCAACGGTTCTTCATGGTGTTTTTTTTTTTCACATTTTAAAAATCACTCTGGGGTTTTCTATCAGCATTATAAACCTGCGTTCACAGGCGCGCCTATGCATGGCCAATTATTAAAGGACTAAGAGGGAGGAATGGATTATTAGTTGTCAGGAGCCTGGTAATTGCATTATACATGGTGCGTCTTGTGATGTTTTATATATGAAAGACCAGGAAACTCCAAATCCTTATCTCCATGTAGGGGCTGTCTCCAGATGTCTCACCACACTCCCTCCTTAGTCTTTTTATAAGGATATATTTGTACACAAGATGTTTTTAGGGATTTTTTGGGTCAGAATTTGCATAATTGCGGGAAAATAGTGGCAGTATTTACTGTAAGTGGATGCCCTTGTAAAAATCCAGTACGATACAGCTATACATAGACTTGTATGGGAAATGATGTTGTCATCACAAGGAAGCATACATACCGTAGTGGGGGTACGCAGTTGGGAAGCATGGACTCAGGTCAGCATGCCACTATTGTTGCTACTAGGGGTGCACCTAGCCTTTCTGCTGCCTGAGGCGAAAACTGAAACGGCGCCGCACCCCAATGCCATTTTCTTAACCTAACCCCTTTACCACAATGCCCATTGCCCTTCCGCTGCCCCCCACTTGCCCCTACCTGGTGCTGCCTGAGGTGATCGCCTAACCTGGCCTCATTGGTGGTGCACTTGCATGGGCACAACATGGGAAGTATCGCTGACATTTGGTGACTGTGGCTCTGGCTGGCACTTATGGGGCAGAGTGGCTGATTCTTCCATGGACAATCCATGGTGCCACACATAGTCCCTACAGTTCCATTGCCATGCTTGACGCTTTTCTTGATGTCTCCAATGTACCTGCAAAATGGTACATTGTGGCTCCGTATAAAACTGGGCATACATTATGGCCCATGGCAGTCTATGGGAGCTGTACTGTACGAACCCGGACAGAAGACTTGTTATATAGGCTACTTTCACATTAGCGTTTTTTGCGGATCCGTCATGGGTCTGCAAAAACGCTTCCATTACAGTAATACAACCGCAGGCATCCGTCATGAACGGATCCGGTTGTATTATGTCTTCTATAGCCATGATGGATCCTTCATGAACACTATTGAAAGTAAATGGGGGACGGATCTGTTTTG
Organism: Bufo bufo; assembly: GCF_905171765.1. Classification (NCBI taxonomy): domain Eukaryota; kingdom Metazoa; phylum Chordata; class Amphibia; order Anura; family Bufonidae; genus Bufo; species Bufo bufo. Next base: position 786,021,175 of record NC_053390.1, on the reverse strand, counting down.
TATTGTGTCAGAGAAAACGGATCCGTCCCCATTGACTTACATTGTGTGTCAGGACGGATCCGTCTTGCTCCGCACCACAACGCGGACAGAAAAAAACGCTGCTCTGTCCGCGATGGAGACGCAACCAAAAGTTCAGTTTTGCCCCCATTGACAATGAATAGGGACAAAACTGAAGCGTTTTCTTCTGCTATTGAGATCCAATGACGGATCTCAATAGCGGAATTGAAAACGCAGATGTGAAAGTAGCCATAGTAATTAGAGATGAGCGAATTTCATATTTTGAAAAAGGTGAATTGGTAAAAGGTGAATTGCGTTATGGATTTTTTTTACCACAGACCATAACGCAAATCTATGATGGAATGCCTTTAGAGGCATTCCATTATTCATTCCGTCATAATAGAAGTCTATGGGCTGCAAAACGGATCCGTCCCTTTTCCGTTATGCAGGGGAGGACTCCCCTGCATAACAGAAATGGAACGGATCCGTTTTGCAGTTCATAGACTTCTATTATGACGGAATGCCTCTTAAGGCATTCCGTCATGCATTCCGTCATAGAATTGCGTTATGGTCCGTGGTAACGGAATCCATAACGCAATTCACCTTTTACCAGTAAACGAAGCGTGAACAAATTTGAAAATATGAAATTCGCTCATCTCTAATAGTAATTAATGGGGTGCCATTATGTGAACATTTATGAGTATACAGTGGGCGCTCCAAAGAAGGAATATTAAAGGGGTTGTCTGAGTTATTTTTTTGTTCCTTGTATGTTTCTAACTAGGCAAATGTAAGGACTTTACAATTCACTTACTTTATCTCCAGTTGCTGCTTTCTCAGATTTCACTGAGGGTCACATGACCTGTGACGTCAGCTTCTCTCCCTGCTCTGATGATGTTTCCTGCACAAGCCTGATAGATCAGATATGAGTCTGTACACAGAGGTCACTGTGCTGGCCACTCCCCCCTTCACTGCTGTCTGCTCTCGCCCTGGATTCTTAACCCCTTCAGGAGCACAGACTCAGGGCTGAAGGCTTTACTGAGTAGCTGCAGGCAGTGAGGAGACAAATGCTGGGCACAGGAGCTGACAGCAGAGTTCTGCAGAACATTGCACAAGAACAGGTAGGGGGAAGATCCTGTGTGTATCAGCAGTGTCATTATACAGCTGGGACTTGTGGTCCTACACATACAACATGCTGCTGATTCTCCCAGCAGGCAGACATGTCACTCAGGGCAGCACTTATATTCACTCCCTTTGCAGAGAGGGGGGGGGGGGGGCAGAGATTGTTGTTATTGCAGGTAGACAAAGGGCCAGAAGAGAACCAGGGAAATGAGGAAAGAGATATTTTTTTTGCCGAAAACTTGGTTAGGTTAGTTATATATTTCAGACTATCAGACTTACAGTGCTATATATTTTTTTTTCATAACTCGGACAACCCCTTTAATGTGTATGGGGGGGGGGGCAGATTTTTTATTTATTTTTTATTTCAGAATGCTGGCAATACATATAAGAGATAATGACAGTTAATCTTACATTATCTTTCATCAGGGCTGCGTACTCTGGAGCAGATAAATGATTGGTTTCTGTTGGTTACCACAAGTGTATTCTGTAATATGCAGGTGTCGGAGCAAGCGGCGGGACGAATCTGTGGAAAAACAACTCAAAACAGATCGTCCTTGGAAATGTCGTACGTTCAGTACAACGTGATCTGAAAAAGTTAATTCAAACTGCATGTCTGATATTGTGATCTGCATGTGAAGCAGAGCTACAATTGTCCATCATGATACCCTATTGAGTATCACAGTAACTTTACCTTATGTAAATCCACATACAATGCCTTAAACCTTAGAGGAGATTCTCAGTTTTTGCGTTTTTGTTTTTTAACTCCCCACCTTCCCAGAGTCATAACTTTTTTAATTTTCTGTTCACATAGACTTATGAGGGCTTATTTTTTGCAGGGCAAGTTGTACTTTCTAATGGCATACGATGTAGTGGGAATCAGGCAAAAAGTTCTAAATGGGGTGAAATTGGGGAAAAAACACAATTCTGCCACGATTTTTTTTTTTTTGGGAGCGTTCACTATGCGGTAAAATTGACCTGTTACCTTCATTCTCCAGGTCAGTACAATTACAGCGATACCAAACTTGTATAGTTTTTCTTGCGTTTTAATACTGAAAAAAATGTAAAACATTGAAAAAAAAATGTTTTTTCCCATCACCATAATCTGAACCCTATAGTTTTTTTTAGCTGTGAGGACTCTTTTTTTTGCATGTTAGATCTCTACTTTTCAGTGATACCATATTGAAGTGTATGTGACTTTTTGATCACTTTATATTAAAAACATTTGGGAAGTTGAAATTACAAAAAATGGCCTTTTTTTTTTTTTTTTTTTCGTTACACCATTCTCTGTATGGGATTAATATTGCTATATTTTAATAGTACTGGCGATTCTGCACGCTGTGATTCCCATGATGTTCATTTTTATTGGTTAAGTATTTTAATTTTGGGGAATGGGGGTGATTTGAACTTTTATATATATATATATTTTTAAAGACTTTTTTTTTTATTTTTAGAACTGGCAATCATTAATTTGTCTATTGTATTCATTGATGGCTATGCAGCGATCATTCAACACTTACAGTGCTGCCACCTAGTGACCTGTATTGGTATATTGCACCAATAGATGCCAAAGCCTGCTTGAAACCTGATCTCAGCTGGGGACGCTGTTACAGGAGTGCTGGCTCCTGCATCTGGACTGCTCAGATGCCGTTGGCGAAATGTATGCAATCAGTCTTCCAGAGTCCGTCCACCACTAAGGGTACTTTCACACTAGCATTTTTCTTTTCCGCCATAGAGTTCCGTCCTAGGGGCTCTATACCGGAAAAGAACTGATCAGGTATATTCCCATGCATTCTGAATGGAGAGTAATCCGTTCAGGATGCATCAGGATGTCTTCAGTTCAGTCGTTTTGACTGATCAGTCAAAAGAGAAAACCTTTTGCCTGATCACCGCATGCTACGGTTTTGTCTCTGGCGAAAAAAACCTGAAGACTTGCCTGAATGCCGGAAAAAGGCATTTTTCCCCATAGGAATGTATTAGTACCGGACCCGGCATTCAAAATACCAGAATGCCGGATCCGTCCTGCAATTTGAAAAAAGATACAAGATGGATCCGTCTGTCCGCATGACATCCGTTCTTGCAATGCATTTGGGAGACGGATCCGCATACGGATGCGTCTCACAGATGCTTTTAGTCAAATCCAGATCGGTGGATCCGGCAGGCAGTTCCGATGACGGAACTGCTTGCCCGATCACACTGCCGCAAGTGTGAAAGTAACCTTAGGGATCTAGTAAATTGGAGCGCACCCCAGAGGTGGGATCCACACCTATCAGACAATGGGGGCATATCCTAGCAATATGCCCCCATTGTCTGATATGGGAAGACCCCTTTAATTGTAATTAGGCTGTCATGGGGGTACAAAGGGCCTCTAACTGCATTTCTTCTAATACTACAAGAAATTTAGACTAGCACATTCATAGTCACAGGTGCATATCCATAAAGCAAACATGGTTGATAAAAAAAAAAATGGCTGCTGCACAATTTTACACATACAAACAATAGAGCTGAGAAAAGGGGATCATTCTAAATTAAAGTGGTATCATACCTACTATAAATGGAAAAATGGAAGCTCTTTGCGCACATTTTGATCAAACTTGTGTCGGGCCCATCTACCAGGCATCAAGGTGGCTTCTGCAGACGGGTCCCTATCACTAATATACCGCCTCTCTTGGACTTATCCAAGTCTACATTTTCAGGGCAGTGTAGGAACCAGCTACATTTGTACTCTGCTCAGAAGCCCCAGGCAGATGGGCATTGCTCAGTCTAAGGCCTCATGCACACGACAGTATTTTTTAGCGGCCCACAAAACGGTGTTCCGTTGTTCCGTGATCCGTTTCCGTTTTTGTTTCCGTGTGTCTTCCTTTATTTTTGGAGGACCACCAGACATAAAGGAAAGTAAAAAAAAGTCTAAGACAGGTTTGCCATGCAAATGATAGGAAAAAAATGGACGCGGATGACAATCTTGTGTGCCTCCGCGTTTATTAGCGGTCCCATTGACTTGAATGGGTCCGCGAACCGTTTTCCACAAAAATAATAGGACAGGTTATATTTTTTTTCATTAAAAATCAATGGGTCTGCAGAAAATCTCGAAAAACGGCACAACGGACAAGGAATAAAACAATGGTCGTGTGCATGAGGCCTTAAAGAGGTGCTACCATCAATTACCCTCAATATATACTACACAAGTTTGATCAAAATGTGCACTGTAACGGATCTCCTGGCACCCCGACCGGGTACCTCCGTTGATAAATGCTCCCAGTGCCTCCCGAGGACTCCAAGCACTCTGCTCGACACCGATACCACCACAGGAACCAGGAACAGGAACAGCTCTTACAAGAGCTAGGGGTTATAGCCAGGTGAGTATACACGTATAGCAATCCCCACACACATGAGACGAGGCTCTATGTTGAATGCAAAACAGGAACTCTTTATTGAGGGCTACCCGCCCGTATTTATGCAGGTCCCCATCTGGTGGACACACCCCTAGGGGACCAGATGGAAGACTGTGACACAGGACAGATATGCAGCAATTCAGGATACACAGACAAAATACATCCCCACAATGCATCATGGTTTCCTCCTCTCTGCCCTGGAGACACCCGAGGAGTAATTCAATTATCTCTCAGGACAAAGGGAAATCGCCAATACACATGTGGGGACAACAGGACAGAAATCACCATTTAAACATACAATGTCACAACCCTTACAGTAAACACAGACATTTAACATATTCCCAGATAGCTCAAGTCTGAGTGCATATTATTAGGTGAATGGCACTCAGACAACATGAATACAATAAAATCGACATGGAGCCAAAGTCTTTAATGTCACGAACAGGCTCCATGGCATAGCTATCTGGGTACCGTCACATAACATACAATACAATTCCAAAGACAGATGGTTCTGTCACACACCTCAAAACCCCACATATCCCCATAATGTATACATCCATGGATAGCTCTGATCTGGGTGAACAACATATCCAAAAATCACCCAGATCCGAGCAGGGGTTCCCGAATTCCATGGAAGTCACATTTGGCCGACGGGAAGCATGGCTTTCCTGCCCAAAACAGTTCCACAGATTTAAGCTGTGCAGCCAGTATGTCTTCTCCTTTAAAGTTAGTATGGTCCATAATCCTGAGGCAAGAGCCTGGCAAACAGGCCCCTCCAAAACCCAGTGGCGAGGTTATTTTCGCCACATGCGCTAAGAGCTTCAATTTTTCCATTTATAGTAGGTATAATACCACTTTAATTTAGAATGATCACCATTTCTCAGCTCTATTGTTTGTATGTGTAAAGTTGTGCAACCATTTTTTTAATCAACCCTGCATTTCTTCTAAGGTAGAATATTTCTGTGTGCACTGGCTCAGGCAGGTTTACAAAGTCTAATATTTAGACAGGATAAACCTGAACAGGCATCACCGCATTACTCTGCTCACCGGGTGTGTCTTTGGACACTAGAGCGTAAGTGTAAAAATGCAGCATCCTGGTACCACTGCTTTCTGGGAGATGCCAAGAGGCCGCTGCAGCACTTGGGAGATTCTCCAACTCTTCAAGAAGTCATGGAGGTCGCTTCTTTCTCTGGGAGCTTTCCACATGTTCCAGGAGAATTGGCAAGTATGGCATGTATTAGGGTAGGTTTGCATCTGGCACAAATGCCCTACAAAAGACACATGCGACAGTCTGGCCAGAAAGTGACCGGAACATGGTCCGCCAGACCCCATTATAAATGGGGATTTAGAAGTGAACTGTAGAATCTGGCAGTGCCAGATCCGGCAAAGTCTGACAGTCTGCCTGATCCCCTGCACATGTGAATGTACCCTAACGGCCTTATCATCTGTCAACAATTCATAGAAAGATTTTGCAATTAAATGTGCATTTTTCTTTTGGCAGAGGAGGCAGTGAGAACATTAAGAGAGTTTCAGCAAGATGTGGACGATGCTACCGTGCAGAAGTTGGAGCTGGAGAGAAGAGTGGAGCAGTTGGTGAATGAGATTGAGTTCCTCAAGAAGCTCCATGATGAAGAAGTGGCCGACTTACTGAAGCAAATAGAAGAGTCGAAGGTGAACGTGGAGATTGAAAGTTCTCGACCTGACCTTCTAGCAGCATTAAGAGCCTTGCGTGTTCAGATTGAACAAGCTGCCACCAAAAACATTCAAGAGGCTGAGAAGTGGTACAAGACAAAGCTCAATACAGTGAAAGGACAGGTGGCCAAGAATGAGGAGAAGATCAGGCACATCAGGGAAAACATCACTAGATATAGCCACCAGGTGTCTGACCTGCAGAGCCAGATCGATGGCTTGAGGGCCCGAAATGAAGCCTTGGAGAATCAGTTGGCGGATATGCAGGAAAAGCACCTGGAAGAGGTCGCTGCACTTCAGGATATCATTGCTCAACTAGAAGATCGCCTCCTAACAACAAAAGCAGATTTGGCACGATATCTGCAGGACTACCAAGACCTGCTGAACATCAAGCTCAAGCTAGATGCAGAGATTGCAGTCTACAGGACATTGCTGGAAGGAGAAGAGGAAAGGCTTGGTATCAAAGAAAATGAAGGTATCAGACAAGTCTGCATCTCACATCACAGTAAGGGCCCATGCACACGAACGCCGCCCGAGTTCATTCCACAATTTGCGGAACGGAATCGGTTGCTCATAATAGAAATGCCTATTCTTGTCCGCAAAACGGACAAGAATAGGACATGTACTATTTTTTCGCGGCCCCACGGACCGTGGCAACGGATGAGGACAGCACACATCGTGCTGTCCGCATCTTTTGCGGCCCCACTAAAATGAATGGGTCCGCATCAGAGCCTTGAATGCGGAACCAAATAACGTTCGTGTGCATGAGCCCTAAACAAAATGTTAAATGGTACAAAGTAGGCTAATATTAAAGGGGTTTAAGATTAGAAAGACATGGCTTCTTTCTTACAGAAACAGCACCACACCTGTCGATAGGTTTTATCAGGTATTGCAGCTCCGCTCCGTGTGTCAGAGGGATTTCCCGGGCTGAATGCTGCTCCTATGATAATGATTTATAATGCTGTATGTCCCACAGCTGCAATGATGGCATTATGTGAGCACAGTTCAGTATAGCCAAGGTCAGGCAGCAACACACAGCTTTGTACATCATTAGAATAATGCTGTGAGGTTCAGCCTCACACGGAGCATATTTCAGGGACAGAATACGCTCCTGCAAAATTAACCCAGGAGCAAGTAAATCATTCTGTAATTCTACCTTCTGACCACAATTTTTTGACTGCTTCATCTGCCCTCATGTCAAGCATCTTTATATACACTAAGGGGGACATTTGTTACCCAGTTTATGCCAAAAAATTTATGTAAAAAAGTTGCGAAGTTTGGCATACCTGTTACTTGTTAATTTTTTTTTTATTCTTTTGGGGACTTTTCAGGACAGCTCAGCTCACTACTTTTCAAAGTATCGGGCAGTGCAGGGCTGGCATAGCTATCCTGTCACATGCATTATAATCTATGCCAGGAAACTGGCATAGTTTATCATGGAAAGCTACCTTGCTGGTGCAGATCTCCGTTTGGGTGCACTGACCTGAAGAGATGTGCATCTCATTTATTAAGACTGGAGTGTAAAACGCCGGTTTTAATAAATATCCCCCTAAATGCTCAATGGATTTCACTGAATTTCCTTGGGGTTGGTCAGTATTCACTCAATCTGTATGGGTTGAGTAGAACCATGCAGAGGGTGTTTGGTGTCTAGGTTATGTGGCCATATTAATTACTACGGATAGTGTCAACCCTGTAGAAAAATGTACTATAATCAGATTGGGTACAGCCCTGTTTACCCCTTCCCTTCCAATTTTGACTAAACCAGGTCATGACATCCTGCAGTTCACAGAACCTAAGAGTAGACATTGCCTTCGAATCATTCACTGCCTTTTGTCAGGCAGGATCCGTCCATAGTAACAGAGACACATAAGACGGCTCACAGGAAATGGGGGGAGCTAGCCGAGAACCTGAGCCTGATAAAAAGAACTGCTTCGGAATACACAGATGTCCCCGTCCCCCCTCCTTATCTGTTCTGTGAGCTCAGGAGCTGAAAACAAACATAATGGGAAGTAAGGGGAAAGGAAGTTAGCAGTAAAGTGCTGGCAGATTTCGAAGAAGGGTAAGACCCCCTGCTTCTGAGAGAAATGCATTTAGCTGTGCAGCAGAAACAGAGAATAATATGGCCGAAAAAGACATTAGAGAAGCCCAAAACAGACATGTGCCTTCAGTTACGATTGTACAAAGAAGCACAGCCGTTATGTAAACTTTTTGAAAACTGAGGTTCCAGCCTAGTTCACACACTTCGGTGTTTGGTCAGTGATTTTGATCAGTGATTTTGATCAGTGATTTTCAGCCAAAACAAGGTGTGGGTCCAACACATGGAACACGTGCAGATCTTTCCATTCTACCTTATCAATAGAGGCTGCATTCCTGGTTTTGGTTTAAAATCACTGAAGTGTGGACTAGGCCTCACTTTAACCACCTCCGGACCGCTGTACGCAGATTCGCGTTCCGGAGGTGGCAGCCCTGCGCTCAGCGACGCATATACGCGTCATCTCGCGTGAGCCGGGATTTCCTGTGAACGCGCGCTCACAGGAACGGAAGGTAAGAGAGTTGATCTCCAGCCTGCCAGCGGCGATCGTTCGCTGGCAGGCTGGAGATGTGTTTTTTTTTAACCCCTAACAGGTATATTAGACGCTGTTTTGATAACAGCGTCTAATATACCTGCTACCTGGTCCTCTGGTGTTCCCCTGTTGTTTGGATCGACCACCAGAGGACACAGGTAGCTCAGTAAAGTCCCACCAAGCACCACTACACTACACTACACCCCCCCCCCCCGTCACTTATTAACCCCTTATTAGCCCCTGATCACCCCATATAGACTCCCTGATCACCCCCCTGTCATTGATTACACCCCTGTCATTGATCACCCCCCTGTAAAGCTCCATTCAGATGTCCGCATGATTTTTACGGATGCACTGATAGATGGATCGGATCCGCAAAACGCATCTGGACGTCTGAATGAAGCCTTACAGGGGCATGATCAATGACTGTGGTTATCACCCCATATAGACTCCCTGATCACACCCCTGTCATTGATTAACCCCCTGTAAAGCTCCATTCAGATGTCCGCATGATTTTTACGGATGCACTGATAGATGGATCGGATCCGCAAAACGCATCCGGACGTCTGAATGAAGCCTTACAGGGGCATGATCAATGACTGTGGTTATCACCCCATATAGACTCCCTGATCACCCCCCTGTCATTGATCACCCCCCCCGTCATTGATTACCCCCCTGTAAAGCTCCATTCAGATGTCCGCATGATTTTTACGGATGCACTGATAGATGGATCGGATCCGCAAAACGCATACGGACGTCTGAATGAAGCCTTACACGGGCGTGATCAATGACTGTGGTTATCACCCCATATAAACTCCCTGATCACCCCCCCTGTCATTGATCACCCCCCTCTCATTGATCACCCCCCTGTCATTGATCAACCCCCCTGTCATTGATCAACCCCCCTGTCATTGATCAACCCCCCTGTCATTGATCAACCCCCCTGTCATTGATCAACCCTCTGTAAGGCTCCATTCAGACATTTTTTTGGCCCAAGTTAGCGGAATTATTTTATTTTTTTTCTTACAAAGTCTCATATTCCACTAACTTGTGTCAAAAAATAAAATCTCACATGAACTCACCATACCCCTCACGGAATCCAAATGCGTAAAATTTTTTAGACATTTAGATTCCAGACTTCTTCTCACGCTTTAGGGCCCCTAGAATGCCAGGGCAGTATAAATACCCCACATGTGACCCCATTTCGGAAAGAAGACACCCCCAGGTATTCCGTGAGGGGCATATTGAGTCCATGAAAGATTGAAATTTTTGTCCCAAGTTAGCGGAACGGGAGACTTTGTGAGAAAAAAAATAAAAAATATCAATTTCCGCTAACTTGTGCCCAAAAAAAAAAATTTCTATGAACTCGCCATGCCCCTCATTGAATACCTTGGGGTGTCTTCTTTCCAAAATGGGGTCACATGTGGGGTATTTATACTGCCCTGGCATTCTAGGGGCCCCAAAGCGTGAGAAGAAGTCTGGTATCCAAATGTCTAAAAATGCCCTCCTAAAATGAATTTGGGCCCCTTTGCGCATCTAGGCTGCAAAAAAGTGTCACACATGTGGTATCGCCGTACTCAGGAGAAGTTGGGGAATGTGTTTTGGGGTGTCATTTTACATATACCCATGCTGGGTGAGATAAATATCTTGGTCAAATGCCAACTTTGTATAAAAAAATGGGAAAAGTTGTCTTTTGCCAAGATATTTCTCTCACCCAGCATGGGTATATGTAAAATGACACCCCAAAACACATTCCCCAACTTCTCCTGAATACGGCGATACCAGATGTGTGACACTTTTTTGCAGCCTAGGTGGGCAAAGGGGCCCACATTCCAAAGAGCACCTTTAGGATTTCACAGGTCATTTACCTACTTACCACACATTAGGGCCCCTGGAAAATGCCAGGGCAGTATAACTACCCCACAAGTGACCCCATTTTGGAAAGAAGACACCCCAAGGTATTCCGTGAGGGGCATGGCGAGTTCCTAGAATTTTTTATTTTTTCACAAGTTAGTGGAAAATGATGATTTTTTTTTTTTTTTTTCATACAAAGTCTCATATTCCACTAACTTGTGACAAAAAATAAAAACTTCCATGAACTCACTATGCCCATCAGCGAATACCTTGGGGTCTCTTCTTTCCAAAATGGGGTCACTTATGGGGTAGTTATACTGCCCTGGCATTCTAGGGGCCCAAATGTGTGGTAAGGAGTTTGAAATCAAATTCTGTAAAAAATGACGAGTGAAATCCGAAAGGTGCTCTTTGGAATATGGGCCCCTTTGCCCACCTAGGCTGCAAAAAAGTGTCACACATCTGGTATCTCCGTACTCAGGAGAAGTTGGGGAATGTGTTTTGGGGTGTCATTTTACATATACCCATGCTGGGTGAGAGAAATATCTTGGCAAAAGACAACTTTTCCCATTTTTTTATACAAAGTTGGCATTTGACCAAGATATTTATCTCACCCAGCATGGGTATATGTAAAATGACACCTCAAAACACATTCCCCAACTTCTCCCGAGTACGGAGATACCAGATGTGTGACACTTTTTTGCAGCCTAGGTGGGCAAAGGGGCCCATATTCCAAAGAGCACCTTTCGGATTTCACTCGTCATTTTTTACAGAATTTGATTTCAAACTCCTTACCACACATTTGGGCCCCTAGAATGCCAGGGCAGTATAACTACCCCACAAGTGACCCCATTTTGGAAAGAAGAGACCCCAAGGTATTCGCTGATGGGCATAGTGAGTTCATGGAAGTTTTTATTTTTTGTCACAAGTTAGTGGAATATGAGACTTTGTATGAAAAAAAAAAAAAAAAAAAAATCATCATTTTCCACTAACTTGTGACAAAAAAAAAAAAATTCTAGGAACTCGCCATGCCCCTCACGGAATACCTTGGGGTGTCTTCTTTCCAAAATGGGGTCACTTGTGGGGTAGTTATACTGCCCTGGCATTCTAGGGGCCCAAATGTGTGGTAAGGAGTTTGAAATCAAATTCTGTAAAAAATAACCTGTGAAATCCGAAAGGTGCTCTTTGGAATATGGGCCCCTTTGCCCACCTAGGCTGCAAAAAAGTGTCACACATCTGGTATCTCCGTACTCAGGAGAAGGTGGGGAATGTGTTTTGGGGTGTCTTTTTACATATACCCATGCTGGGTGAGATAAATATCTTGGTCAAATGCCAACTTTGTATAAAAAAATGGGAAAAGTTGTCTTTTGCCAAGATATTTCTCTCACCCAGCATGGGTATATGTAAAATGACACCCCAAAACACATTCCCCACCTTCTCCTGAGTACGGAGATACCAGATGTGTGACACTTTTTTGCAGCCTAGGTGGGCAAAGGGGCCCATATTCCAAAGAGCACCTTTCGGATTTCACAGGTCATTTTTTTACAGAATTTGATTTCAAACTCCTTACCACACATTTGGGCCCCTAGAATGCCAGGGCAGTATAACTACCCCACAAGTGACCCCATTTTGGAAAGAAGAGACCCCAAGGTATTCGCTGATGGGCATAGTGAGTTCATAGAACTTTTTATTTTTTGTCACAAGTTAGTGGAATATAAAACTTTGTAAGGAAAAAAAAAAAAAAAATCATCATTTTCCGCTAACTTGTGACAAAAAATAAAAAGTTCGATGAACTCACTATGCCCATCAGCGAATACCTTAGGGTGTGTACTTTCCGAAATGGGGTCATTTGTGGGGTGTTTGTACTGTCTGGGCATTGTAGAACCTCAGGAAACATGACAGGTGCTCAGAAAGTCAGAGCTGCTTCAAAAAGCGGAAATTCACATTTTTGTACCATAGTTTGTAAACGCTATAACTTTTACCCAAACCATTTTTTTTTTTACCCAAACATTTTTTTTTTATCAAAGACATGTAGAACAATAAATTTAGAGCAAAATTTATATATGGATGTCGTTTTTTTTGCAAAATTTTACAACTGAAAGTGAAAAATGTCATTTTTTTGCAAAAAAATCGTTACATTTCGATTAATAACAAAAAAAGTAAAAATGTCAGCAGCAATGAAATACCACCAAATGAAAGCTCTATTAGTGAGAAGAAAAGGAGGTAAAATTCATTTGGGTGGTAAGTTGCATGACCGAGCAATAAACGGTGAAAGTAGTGTAGGTCAGAAGTGTAAAAAGTGGCCTGGTCTTTCAGGGTGTTTAAGCACTGGGGGCTGAGGTGGTTAAATACAGATTGCCCCTGCAAGAAATAACACTACTAGTGTTGAGCGAACTTGTGTTTTAAGTCCGGCGTCTAAAGTTCGGGTTATTGAAGAATCCCGTTATGGATTCCGCTACCACGGACCATAACGGAATTTAGAATCCATAATGGGATTCTTCGATAACCCGATGCCGAACTTTAGACCCTAAACTTAACACACAAGTTCTCTCAACACTAAACACTACCAATACAGATGTAAACTCGAGGCACCCTATAAAAATGGCAGCATCTTTATTCTGGAATATAACAGATTTTTTTTTTATCTATTTCAAGCCTGAGGTGACAAATCATAGAACGGAGAGGATCACAGAAGCTGGCAGCATGAAGATATACCGCATACCAGGCAGGTCTTGCACTGGATCAGTATTAACCTCTGTAATCTCGCTGCTTTCAGCCGCTATTATGCATGTTTTCTCTGTGTTAAAGGGAAAAGTGAAGATTATATGATTTCTTTCCCTGCGTTGAGTATGAAACAGATAATTTTGACTTTAAAATAAAACATTCTAATTTGCAAAGCTGGAAAACAGTGGAATTATTTTTAAAATATATCTTTTTATTAAACATTTTCAAAGAGAGCAACTCGTGAAAGGTCAATGGATCATTGAGTCAAACAGCTTGTTGCATCATTATTGCATACAGGTAATATAGAGAGGGGAAAGAAAAGAAAAAAAAAGGGGGGGGGGATTTTTTTTAATAAGATTTACAATTCGAGTCATCCTGAGAAACCTCAAGAATGACAATGGCGTACCTTCAGACTTCATTTAACTAGGGAAAATATGACCTCACCACAGTCTTAATGCCCCAAGAGTAGCCTTCATGTCAGAGGTAAGATACCATGTGGTGTGTCAGAAAGGGTTAACATCTATCTCTTGAGGGCAAAGGTGTGATGTCAAAAAGGTTCACCATTTTCTGAAGAAATTGGCGGCAGAATTTTCCTCACTGTATATCTACCTACCTCAATCCGATCATAGCCAAACAGTTTTGAGATGTCAATCAACCTCTTGTATTTCAGACATTTTTGGAGGCAACTACTCCTGTAGCAATACCTGGTTATCTACCAGTAAAACAGAGGGTAGAAAAGAAGGAAATTTGGCCGAGCCCAGCAAGCGGATAAAGTGATACAGGAGGGGTTGTGGTTCCAACATTACAGATACTAACCAGTGGGACAGCATTTATTTTATCAAGTCCTTCAAGAAAACTATGACCTTAGGGCAAGTCCAACGCTCATGCCATAAGTTCAGTAGCTTGGGTGGTGCATTTAGGATAGTAATATGGTTCGGAGACTGGGGAGAGGCAGGGAGATTGAAGCCATAAATGGCATTGTGTATCATTTTGAAAAAGGTCTCTCGCCATCTCAGTAATTACGCATGCATGGACCTTCATCCATCCTTCCAGGATTTTCTCGCGTATTTCAATATCTTTAGTTATCTTTTCTCATGTAGAGAAAATCTTGGAAGCCATGACATTTAAAAAGTTGGAGGACATAGCCCTATATAATCCTGACAGGGAGACCACACGTGATGTTGCCCCTACAATATCATCAAAACTAGTAGTAGTGGCCTCAGTCATATTTGTGAGCCTGGACTTACAAAAGGACAATACCTGCCGTAGCTGTAGGTATTGATGTCCTGTAGTTCCTGGGGAAGGTTTACCACCTTTTCTCCTCTAAGTGCATTTGATGTTCTGCTCTGCTGATCCATTTCTCTAACCAGTTGACCAGATCTTCCTTCCTAGAGGAAAATCTGGATGATCCCAACGAGGCATCCTTTTTGAAATCCGAAAAGGCAGTTCAAAGGCCTTTCTAATATGTTTCCAAGCTGAAAGAGCAGCTAATTTAAAATGTAGACATGCTACCATGGTGCAACCAGATTCACCTAAATATCTCTGTTAGAGAATTGATCTGTCCCATGAATCCAATCCATGACATGCCTCATGAGACAAGTCAAGTTGTACCCTCTGACATTTTGAAATTTTAAACCACTATCAGGTCTCCAGAGCATCAACTTTTGCAGGACAATACAAGGACATTTTCCAATCCAAATGAAGTGCGGGTGAATTATTTTGAGGCCACACAAAAGTAGGATTTTTTTGTGCTTACCTGTAAAATCCTTTTCTCGCTGAGTTCATTGGGGGACATGGAAGACTATGGGCCTCCTAGTGGCAGCAGCTATACCCATGGTCTTCTTTGTCTCCCAATGATACAAGCGAGAAAGTAACAATGTGTTCACAGGGAATGCAATTACTTTGTGAATCATTCCAACCCACGTCTTTACAGCAGATAGGAAAATTCATGAACATGTAACATCATGTGAACGTGTTACATCATATGCAACATATCTATGTTGTGTCAACGGCCTATTGATTAGACAGGCAGAGTGCGGGAAAGGTGCAAGTGGCGAGATCTAGTCATTCTAAGGCTCCATCCACATGGGCGTCTTCAGAACCATTGCAGTCTATGGATCTATTCACACGGCTGTTTGTGACGTAGACAAGAATAGGACTTCTCTAGACCGGGGGGGGGGGGGGGGAAATATTTTCACAGCTGGGATCCGTGTTTTCCAGACTGCAAAACACTTACGGACATGTGCATGAGGCCTAAGGCTGTGGTCTCAAACCTGTGGCTTGCCAGCATTTGCAAAACTACAACTCCCAGTATGCCATGACAGAATTTTATATTTTGCGACAATATCAAAACACAGCCCATTGAAAGATTGGCGTGGATGTTAGATTAGACAAACATGGTTGCTTCCTTCCACACTGCCCCTACAACAGTCAAGGGATGGTTTCTGGGTTTTCAGCTCTGTATAAGTATTCTCCACGCCCGCAATCAGGAAGGTGGACCCTGCCAAAATCTGCCCCTACCATCAGCACTCCCCTGCAGTATTTGAGACTTGTCAGGCAATGTACTGCCGAGATTTGTAGAGCCTGTGCCCACTGTAGCCTTAGTTTCCTACTCTTAGCTGACAGAAGTGGATCCTGGTACGGTATTCTTCCACTGCTTTAGCCCATTCCTTGCAAACCATCCAGAACCAGTCATTCCAGTCCTCCTCCACTCACAGAACTGGAATTTTTTTTATTTATTCACCATTTCTTGTAAACTCCATAGATTACAGTGCAAGTAAAATCCCATCAAATCAGCTTGTAGAGCAAGTCCTGACAGATTAGGGCTCAGAAGCATATAATTTAATGTGCAGATTAGTGGACGAAGCTCTTAGGGTATGGCGACAGCAGAACTGCCAGATTTCCTAAGCAGCAGTGCGAATTTCATTGCGGAAATGCTGCAGATTTGACTCTCTGCTGCAAGGAGTGAAATCCACAGCAAAAATGGATAACTGCAATTGTCAAGTCCTATGTATTTTCTTGCAGAACATGTCTGCACCCAGTGGATAAGATTCGTGAGAAAATTTTGTAGCTTTAAAAAGGGGTATTCTGGTCGTTTAAAGTTATCTGCTATCCACAGGACAGGGGATAACCATTAGATAGGTGGGGGTCCTACCGCTGGGACCCCCACCAATCACGAGAATGGGGGCCTCATGCAGCCCCCTGTGAAATGAAAGGAGAGGCTGCTCCCAAAGACAGCAGAGTACTGCGCTCACCTGTCTCTGACACTCCCATAGAAATGAATGCACATGTGCGACTGGCTGCTCTGTTCATTACAGGGGGGCTGCATGGGGCCCCTGTTCTTGTGATCGGTGGGAGTCCCAGTGTTAGGACCCCCACTGATCTAATAGTTCCCTGCGGATAGGGGATAACTTAAAACAACCGGAATATGTGGTTACACGGCGACATCAAGTTGCGTGAAAAGAAAGTCAGTCAATATTTCATATAATGTATTTCAATTGGGTTACAATGTAACATGCCTCATGGTGCGACTGACAGTCGCAGAAAAATCCAACTTGGATGGATTTTTTTAAACTGCAGTGTCGCAATCGCAGCATGTAGCATGTCCCATAGCAACACCATTGAAATTCATTACATGAGGTGTCGCCGTGTAGCTGGACCCTTAGGCCACATAAGAACGTACCCTCAGGCTCTGCTCACACTGGCATCATGGCTTCCGCCAGCTATGACAGACCACACCGAAACCTTAGAACTTAAAATACTGAAACGGAGATGGAAATCGTAAGGTCCCAATTCTAACAGTACTGCAGATTACACTATTCTTGGGTTCACAAAGTATAATGGAAAGTGAAAAAAAAAAACACTATAGAAAAGAAGAGAACAATCTGGATACAATCTGGATTGTAATTACAAAATAATCCACAAATAAAGTGGTAAAAGCATTTCAATCCACATGCTCCCAGACATGGCTCCAGCCAACACACGGCATGTCCGGCATAATGTGGCTTTAGACAACCGCGTGGCATCGCAATGTCCAATGTTAAAAGAAAGAAAAACCATGAAAGTCACTGTATGGATTATTTCCATAAAATGGAAAAGAAGACCCAGTCTGTCCCTATAAGAAACAGATAGCGGACAACACCGACTCCACTATGCAGAGTCCACGTTACTTCCCCTTCCTTTTTTTCTTCTTCAAAGCTTTCCATTCGCCCTCCTGCGTGGACAAACTGTTGAAGAGTTCTTTTACCTTCCTCTTCCTCTCGGCATCCCTGGGGAAAGAAGAGAAGGGGTCGGTTTTAGATGGCAGAAAAGATAATGTTAATGTATGGACCTCTACTAAGAAAGTAAACTTCCACACAAACTTTGGAAAAGTAAAACTTTACATTCAGCATGATCATGTATTGGCAAATGTCTGCCAGTAGGAACAAAGGAGGACCTGCTGCCTCTTCACTGTGTACCGAGCACAGCGCCATACATTGTATAGTGGCTGTGCTTGGTATTGCAGAAATCCCATTCACTTGAAAGGGGACTGAGCTGCACAAAGGCTTACGTGACATCGCAGGCCAAAAAAAAAAATAGGCGGCAGCCATTGCCCAAGCGACTGTGCCCCTTCAAACAGCTGATCGGCAGGGGTGCCGGGAGTCAGACCTCCACCTATTAGATATTGATGACCTATCCTGAGGATGGGCCATCAACATTTAAGTCCCGTATGGTACCTGCAGCCCTGCTTTCATAATTTTCACTGATGTCTGCAATATTAGCATAACTATGATATTTTGATGTGAGGCGCTGACGTCACTACGGAGATAAGCAGCTCTGCACGGGCACCACTTATCTCTTCCAGGAGAAGCAGCCCATAACACATAACTGCAGACTGTTACTTCTTCTCTACCAGCCATTCACTGACTTATATGTATTGCTTCCTCTCTATGTAAAAAGAGGTTCTTCAGCAGCTGCAGAACTTACTGCACATCTTATTACAGACCATATTTCTGAAAATGATGATGGTGGACAGAAGTCCCCTGGTTCGGCAGCAGCTGATGTACGCAGTATAAATATAATTACACCTTCTGAGGCCCAGTGCTTTTATACGGTCAAGGAAGCCATTGGAGACTTGTAATACTCTTACACCATATGTAGATCTGAAATGCACATGGAAACGGCAATGCAAGCAAATACAGGACAGCACCACTGACCGCTGCATAGTCTCCGATAGCTTCTCTCTGGCCAGGAACTGATTGTCTCTGCGGATTTCTCGGACGGCGCCCTTAAACTCCCTCTTGTGTTTGTGGATCAGTTTCTTGCGCTCGCGCTCCACCCGGTTACATCCCTGTTTCTTGCCGAACTCCAGGCTGCCAGAAGACAACACAAATAACATTAAGATTTAATAAAGACGCAAAAAACTACCAAAAATTTACTTACAGGTCAAGACTATGAATTGGCACCAACAGGGCGTCAGCTTGACATTGATACTCACACGGGCATGACTTTGGGGGTGAACATTTTCATTGGGACGGGCATCTGTTTCTCAAAGACAAGGGGACTATAAGGCTTCTTGCTGTGCTTCTCAATATCATCCAGGATGTTCTTACATAAGTCCTGAAACAGAGAAGATAATCGAAAACCCCAAGACTTGACAGGGTGTATGCAGACTATTCAGCCATGGAGCAGGATGGGTAGTCACAGGGCACAGCAAAATCACCCATCAGCTACTGTATGCCCATTCATTATATAGTTCATATAAGTATACGTTACATGCTCTGAACCCGAGTAACAGCCGATATACTCAAGAGCTGCATTCACAATTCTGCTGTTATCATATTCAGGTTAGCGGCACAGCAGGTCAAATCGTTTTTCCTACATCAGAAGACCACACAGTCGTACCAGGCAAGTCTGGTGCAGACGCTGAACAAACGGGGAATGTTGGGAGATTTCAGGTCAAACGCCAGGCAAAATGTGGATGCAGCTCTGTGCTAGGATACCGACTGTAACGCAGGATCAATGCAAAGTATTGACATCTTTTGATGGGGATGAATTCTATATGTAATCTGTAAAAATGGTGCTCAGTAGGTCATTAAAGCAAATCTGTGCAGCAGCCATGCTCGCTTGTCCCATCCTCTGATGTAAGACTATAATCAGGAGGCTAACACAAGGGCCCCAAGCCTTACATGTGTCACTTATGATACTGGTGTCTTGTGTGGCAGGCATGACTTTAAAGTGGATGTCTCATCTCAGACATTGATGTCATATTGCTAGAATATGGGGGGACCCGCACCTATATGAAACTGCTGGCATATCCCAGCAATATGACATCAATGCCTGAGATGAGACATCCCCTTTAAAAGGTTACATTTCATCATTACCATTCATTCCACCTACTGGTTGTAGTAATAATGAATGGTAACTATCTTGAACACATTAGGGCAGTGACCGAGTGCCCAAACTCCAACCCAAAACCCACTTATTTATCGCAAAGTGCCAACACAGCATTTTAACCTGAATACCAATATAGTATATCTTCGGTGTACTTTATCATTTAGCTATAATATCCTGCCTACATTCAGTGCGCAGCCTGTGCCGTTCATACTGTGCCCTGCGCTGATGATGGCAGGAATAGTCTAAGGCATATTGGTGCACCATGGACTTTATCCAGGGCGTGAGTGCCCACAGAGAGGGCTCTGAGTGCCGCCTCTGGCGCCCGTGCCATAGGTTTACCACCGCTGATATAGGGTATGCCATCACGTTACAACTGGTAGAGGTCTAAACACTGGGAACCACACCAATCCCAAGCATGAAGGGGATGCAGCGCTAGTGTAGCAATATGCCATAATACATAAAAAAAAAAAAAAAAAAAAACTCTGGCCTGCATGGGCTATATATTTACCTGGATTTTCTCGGGGAACGTGTTTCGGGGGAGATGTCCACGGATAATCTTCTCTATTGGGCTGAAAATCTCTTTAAAGGCTGGTAAGGCGCCATAGTTGTCCACACATCTCTTTACCAGGTCTAGACACACGGCTATACAGGTGAGCCTATGGGCAATACATAAACCAATGACACATTGCACTACACCTATGTATGTATATACAAAATCCATATTATACTCTGCTATAAATCTACAGAGCATGGCGTTGTGGTGATGCCGTTTCTCCCACCTAGAAGTCTACATTCATTATGGGGCACTCTTGGTACATATATATTATCATAAAAACGGAGAAGATGGAATCAAGGTTTACCTGATGTCAGAGGCTCAGCAGGTTACAGCCATACAATAGAACAGAAATGGTTAAAGGGGTTGTCCTCTTTTTATACTACTGAGGACCTATCCTCAGTATCACAAGGGGTCCGACTACTTTAACCCCCGCCGATCAGCCAGGAGTGACGTTTTTTCCTGCTCGCCGCAGCATTTGCAGTGGTGGGGAGGTGTAATTACAAGTATGGCGTCCTCGTTCACTTCTATGGGGCAGCTCTGTCTGTTGAAGTGAATAGGACAGATCCGTCTCATAGAAATGAATGGGGACGCCATAATAGTAATTACACCTCCCACCACTGCAATTGCTGCAGCGAGCAGGTAAACAGAGCAGAGAAGGCAGCGCTCGTATGTACACTGCCTTCTCTTCAAACAACTGAACCGCAGGAGTGCCGAGAGTCAGACCCCCGCGGATTGGATAGGTCATCAATATGAATAAAGCAGACAACCCCTTTAAAAAGTTATGTGTCAGACTCAAGTTTATGGGGACAGCTGCCGGTGTCCCTACAGGAACTAGGGGTCCCTCAGGGATGGATATTATAACTCAACCCATTTGTTTCCCCCATGTAATCCATGCAATCAGCTATAGTTTGTGGGTTACCGTATTTTTCGCCCTATAAGACGCACCTAGGTTTTTGAGGCGGAAAATAAGAAAAAAAAATTTTTTTAACCAAAAGGTGTACTTTTGGTGGGTTTGAATTAATGGCGGTCTGTGCGTGACACTATTATGGGGGATCTGTGGATGGCACTGTTATGTGGGGGATCGGTGGATGGCATTATGAAGGGGGGGGGGTCTGTGGATGGCATTATGATGGTGGGGGAGCGGATTATTTAGTTTAGATCTAAGTGCGTCTTATGGGGCAAAAAATACGGTAAATCGCAATAAGGGTACTTTCACACTTGCGGCAGAGGATTCCGGCAGGCAGTTCCGTCGCCGGAACTGCTTGCCGGATCCAGCAATCCGGACGCAAACTAACGGCATTTGTCAGACGGATCCGTATGCGAATCAGTCTGACAAATGCATTGCAATAACGGATCAGTCTCTCTGGTGTCATCCGGAAAAATCAGTTATTAAATTTTTTCTTTTGCATTTTTAAAAGGTCTGCGCATGCGCAGACCGAAAAGCTGGATCCGTTTTGCCGGGACACTTAATGCCGGCACTAATACACTTCAATGTAAATTAATTCCGGCAAGTGTTCAGTATTTGCTGCGGTATTTTCTCCGTCCAAAAAACCTAAGAGGGACTGAACTGATGCATCCTGAACGAATTTCTCTCCATACAGAATGCATTAGGATAAAACTGGTCAGTTTTTTCCGGTATTGAGCCCCTGTGACGGAACTCAACACCGGAAAAGAAAAACGCTAGTGTGAACGTAGCCTTAGTTTTCAACTTCCCTGCAGCGCCAAAGGCATAATGAAGATTTACACATTGGCCATTCAAATCAATGGGATGTCTGTGTAATGCAAGAAAGTGAGACGTGAACATGGGTTTTCTAAATTAGACATTACTTTTAAAATCTGCCCCACTGCAAACCCTTTAAAGCCCTCGTCATGGGCCTAAGTTTTAGGGTGCATTCACAGGACCGTAAGTATTTTGCAGTCCGCAAAACCCAGATCCGCCAAAATACGGGTGACGTCTGTATTGCATCCATTTTTTTTTGTGTGGACCCATTGTAACAATGCCTACTCTTGTCCGCAAAGTGGACAAGAATAGGACACGTTCTCTCTTTTTTGCAGGGTTGTAGAATGGACATAGAGGTGCGACAGCACACGGGTTCGCATCCAATCTGCAAAAAATGCTAATTGGATGTGGAGCAAAAATACGATTGTGTGAATGGGGTTTAAATGGAAGAAGAAGATATGAAGAGTTAAAGTGACCCATTTGCTGTACTTGTATTAGAACTCAGAGGGAAGTGTACTTTCAATGGTGCTCACTTAAAATGATTGATCTCCGTTTTGTCCTCCAAGTCCAGGCCATTGATGGTGGTCAGCGGCAGATTCCTCTTCACCCACGACGCTGCATCCTCCGTGCTGTCAGTCAATAGTAGCTCTGAGGACTTCCCATGGAATTTAAACGGAGGAACCACGACGTAATCTGCCATGATAAAACGGATTGTGAGAACGGACACGAGTAAAAAGCTCAACTAGATCCACATCTATACGCGAAGGAGCGGAACTTTCTGCAGTGGACTACAGACACTACATTTTAGTTCTGACCAGATCTCAGGTCTTCTTGACCCAGAAACCTAGAGATAACCATGGACAGGAAAACGTCCTTCCAAAAATGGAGCAAACTCGGAAACTGTTCTCCGATTTTTAATGCAAATTGTGTGTTAGGTAATTTAGCTACTGCAAATGGACTGCAGTATTACCCCCAAAGCTTGTGTTTCCAAAGCGTAAAACCCAAGTTCCATGATACGCAATGACTCAGCAATAGAGGACCTACAGATGATGTACAAGTGCATGGTACTACATTTACAGTGCAATGCTGTGGGGCCTAGGGTTAAACTGCTACCCCTTAACCTCCTCCAAGTATGCCTGCTCTGTAGGTTTCCTGTAATGAAGGGTACTAGCTCTCCCCCTAAAGAGACCAGTCCTGTATGGAGACTTACTGGAAGTACTCCATGGTATGGAGACTTATTGGCTATGCTCCATGGGAAAACAATACGCAAAGAGGTATCTCCAAGGAAAAAGAACCATCTCACTACTGCCAGCTTGTGGAAGTGGCTCCCTAGGAGTCAGAATCTGACTTTTTAACAAGCCTTTGGAAATGACAAGGGAAAAACTAAACTAAATGGTGCAGTACTACTTTTTATTGCTAGTGGATCTGGGGTTAGTTGGCTATTTTCCGTTATGTCCCATGGCTTGTTAAAAAGTCAGATTCTGACTCGTAGTGAGCCACTTCCACAAGGTGGTGCTAGCGAGATGGTTCTCTTTCCTTGGGAGACACCTCTTTGCATACGGTTCTGCCCAGCCTGCTCATAATAGGTTAATGTGAGAGATGTATATTTAGCACCAAAAGTCCATAGGATAGCGCCCTTCAGGGCAACGCAGCTAAATGTTTCTATTCAGGTGTATTACAACAACTTATCTTCGATCCACAGAATATAGGATAAGTGTCTGATGGGCGGAAACGTGACCACTGCACTGGGGTCCCCCCAACAATCACTAGAACGGGGGGGGGGTCAGTGTTCCCATTTAAATCGAGCGGGGGAAACGCATGCGTGCTGCCTCTCCATTAAACACTATAGGACAGCCGGAGAAAGTGGAACGCTTATACCGTGCCATAGAATTGAATGGAAGCAAGCATGCAAGTCTGCTACTCCATTCAAGTGGGGGAACATCAGCCCCTGGAGGCGCATGGGGTCGGACCGGATAGGGCAGGGGTCCTACCGCATGGACAGGAGACTGCAAAGAAATGTATAAAATGTCCTAAGCCAAAAATCTCTTCTATGGCGGTCTTCCAGTTGGAATGAATTCGGTTTACTTCAGACACCTCAGCCTGAGGCAAGGCCAAAACGAACAAGTGCTCATTATACTAAGCGGCGAGCCTGCTGATGTTTAATAGTACGAGGACGAAACGCGCTTTATGCAGCCAAGGTGGACGAAAAGTGCTGAAAATAGCACGAGAGACGACAAAGCATCGCTGATGTAACATAGCGCCTCTGCACAGCAGGGAATGGTAAGACGACAGCTCCCGGATCCACCACCAATATAAAGTAGTAGTATACCATTTAATTAACATGAAAAATATGTATCGGCTGTAGAATTTTTCTCTGATGGTTTGCTACAATGTATCAGTCTGGAGTCCAGGCTATTTAGATCACAGAGCATTGTCTAGACTGGGCACATCTGCATCTGTACTTCTCAGGTGAAAGGAGGACTAGTTATGTACAGTTCATTCACTGACAGCAAGCACATATCTTGAAAAATGTTAAAGGGGTTTTCTCATCTTAGACAATGGGGGGCATATCGCTAGGACCGCACCTATATCGAGAATGGAGCCCCGGAAGTGAAGGAGATGCACAGCCGCCCTCCATTCATTTCTATGGGGCCGCCTAAAATAGCCAAGCGCTGGCTCGGCTATTGCCGTCTTCCCCATAGAAATGAATCGGAGCACGGACCGCGCATGCGCGGCACGCTCCCATTCACTTCTATAGAGAGGCGGGGATTAGCGCCTGGTGGTGGACGGACCCCGGGAAATCTGGGGTCCTCCAGCCACAGCGCTTCCCGCTCCGTTCTCGATATAGGTGCGGGTCCAAGCGGTGGGACCCGCACCTATCAGACAGTGGGGGCATATCCTAGCGATATGCCCCCATTGTCTAAGATGGCAATACCCCTTTAAGGAAGTGACTGGCGTTTAATACACCAAATTTTGCAAGTTTTCTATGCCAGAAAACTGGTGTAGGAACTTAATAAATCTCCTCCACAGTATAAACCCATTAGCAGCACATACCGGCTGAAGCTTTGCGTGGCGTGGCCAAGTGGAGAATTCCCAGAAGGAAGTTTATCAGCTCCGGTATAAGCCTCTTAGACAGCGACACATACTCCAGAAACATGCAGCTAATGAAAAGCCCAGCAGCGACATCTTCTAACGAGGCGACGGGACACTGGAACCAGTACACAAGGCCAGTTATAGCACAGCACATCAATGGGACTTGCAAATATAATGGTATTGCCTTATTACAGGCCTTGTACCTCACCTTCGTCAGCAACTGGCTCATCACAGCCACGGCTGGAGTAACCACCGGGTGCCAGAAATCAGACGTAGGGAATAAAATTCCAGTGATCTTAAAATACAAGAGCTAAAAGCAGAAGACCATAAGGTATGATGACACTGATATTATCTGGAGCAATCAAAAGAAACGATACGCACCACATGTAATGCTGGGTACGCAGCTCTGCCTTTAGATTCAACCGCTTCATCCACGGTGCGAGCAATATCCCGTAATGCATCCCTTACACAATCCGCTGCTGCCTCCGGAAACATCTGGCACAAGTTGTACAGGGGTCTGTAATAGGAGCGTACAGGGGTCTGTAAAATGGCTTCATTTTTAAGATTTGTACAGAAATGGCCTATTTAGAGTGATACATTTATTTCAAAATCCCCCAAATCAGCAGCATAAATAATGCCTAGATTAGGATCCAGCGTGTTCCCTTTTTGTCAGCCACCTACACTTCTGAAGATCTCGGC
The DNA here is from genome assembly GCF_905171765.1 of Bufo bufo. Lineage (NCBI taxonomy): Eukaryota > Metazoa > Chordata > Amphibia > Anura > Bufonidae > Bufo > Bufo bufo. The sequence goes on along the minus strand of NC_053390.1, from coordinate 785,995,399 downwards.
TGCCTGTTGCTACCACTAGGGGGCAGCTCTGTGTGTGACTGTATACAGATCAGCTCTCAGTCATTCCTATGGAAATCTGGACTACTTACATGATCATCTTGTCAACAGTTTGAAGATCGGGAGTTTCCTGCCCAGCCAGGTCCACGATATAATCCAGAAGAAAACCAAATAGTTTCTGGAAAAGGATACAAATGACATCTTTGAAGCAATAATTTTAATATGAAGCTGGTCACTGACACATCCATGTATGAGACATGCAAATATCCTCAGACCCACACATTTAGGGACCAGTTTATTCTGAGCACCTTTTCTCCATCTCTATATGTTACTTTGTACGGTCTCTGATCTCTTCAGATCATCTACTATGGGACCGTTGCTGGTCTGTCTGCATATACAAGTCTCACACCCCTGACCTACCTCCAGTATCTAATAGACATTTACCAGCACAGTCATTGCATAGAGGTTCTTATTCTCTACCCTCCAATTTTTATAACCCCATTTACAACTACAGCAGACTCGGCTCGTGCGGATGATACTGCCGCACATCTAGGAGGAGCCCCGCGCCGGCGATCATTGCTGCAGAGCGGCTCCTGATGTGAACGATCCCGTCTCCCATGATTAAACTGCAGAGTTGCAGCGGTGGCTCTAGTAGTCGCAAATGGCGACAAGACTAAAAAGTCCTGTCGCCATTTGTAAATTCTAAGTCGTGTTGGCGACCAAATGGTTGCCATCTGGAGTACTGGAATATCCTTTTTTTTTTGCCCTATACGGGGCCTAAATTAATTGAAGGGTTGGATGTGGAGGCCAGTACTCATTTAGAGGTCTGGGGAGGGGTCTGAACATTTTTCCTCGTCACAGTGGAAAAAAATATAGGGGGTTTCTCTTGGTAATTTTTTTCCAGGTTTCCCAAACTGTTTGGGAAATGGAGAGCTATACCTGTCATGCCTTGGTCGTTCTCCCAGGGATGTGACATCAGCGATATCTGTGACATCACCACTATCAGCAGTGGCTGGTGACAGTCTCTCACCTCTAGCTTCGCCTTGTTCCCCTGGGCCAGACTTGGATGGTTACACTTCTGAATTCTCTCCAGGACGAGGAGCTGCTGATCAGTCGGCTTCTCACTCAGAAGAGACTGGAAATCTTCATACAACTCCGGGACTAACCAGAAACACAGATACAAAAAGCAGATGGTCGAGTCTTTATTCTAAACCTTACAACAGAGAATAAGCTTCAAGGACTGTATACATGCTTATACCTCACCTCGCCTGAAGTATGTAATCGCATACGTTTTTTTTATTTATATGTGGTTGTGAAGGACGGACATATGTGAAGGGGCCCTTACTGGTTATATGGAACAAGTAGTAAAGTAAAGTGCACCTAAACTTTTAGAGAAACTTCATTAAAACGAATTGTAAAATTGTATAAATACATTTCCTAGCTAAACAGGCACCTGAGGTTCAGATGTTTATCGTGCTTTGCAATCCCTACTGGTGTACGGATTCCCCTGCGGCTGCACAGGCATGGGCATACTTCGCTCCAACTGCCTGTACCAGCGCTGCTCTCCTAAAGCCTGGCATAGATGGGCTTTGTCAGGCTTTAGCAAAGCGGGCACAGGCAGCAGGAGCAATGTGCTATGTGAGCACCTGCGCTGAACCCGCATACCACATGGGTACAAAGCTAATAACAGAGGGGAGCGCAGGGCAGGAGCTTGCATAGCACATGGCTCCTGCTGCCTGCTCTGAAAAAGCCTGACGGCGGAGCAGTGCTGGTACAGAGCTCAGGGTGGTCGCAGGGGGGATCCATACTCCAGCACACAGCGGTGTACAGATTGCACAAGCACAATTTTGGTGTATTGACCGCACTGACTCCTGTCCACTAAGGAGAAGACAATAAGGTCCTATACAGGAAAAGAACATTCAACTGATTAGAATGTCTTGAATAAAAACCTAGTAGATACCCCATATCCTCCGTATAAGAAACTCACCATCGAATGTGAATGGCAGCTTAGAACCGGCCTCTTCGCCGCGCTTCTCTTTTATCTTTTTGTTTTTCTTCATAACTTTAACTTGCACTTCTTCATCTTCCTCGCTGTCGCCATTGGACTCCAGGTCTGAGTGGTTGTCGGAAACATCACTTCCCTCCTCCTCTTCCTCACCACTTCCATCAGTGTCCTCATCTTCATCATCGCCAGCATCACTACCCTCACCTCCGTCATCGCTGCCCTCACGGACCACTGCATCATCATCGTTTCCAGTCTTCAGCTCGTTGTCTTCTGAATCAGGAAGGTTCATCTTCCCGTCCTATTGTTGGTAGCAAAATATAGTCCATCAATAAAGCAAATTCTGTTCAATACCCCCTTACCTGTAAGTTATATTGATTCCCTATGACCAAGTAACCTTTACATTTTGACCAGAATATTAACTTTCTAACTCATTTAAAAGGGCTTTTGAATGAAATCAGAAAAGCTTGGCTTCTTTCTACTGGGAACATTGCCACACCTATCCACAGGTTGCATCTAGTATTGAAGCCTAGCCTCCTTTTGCTTCAATGGAACTGAGCCATAATACCAGACACAAGCCACGTACAGGCGTGGCACTGTACAGGCGTGGCACTGTACAGGCGTGGCACTGTACAGGCGTGGCACTTTTCCATGATGATGCTCCAGTGAGGAATCAGTAATAGCAACCACTGTGTAGCCTTTCGTGACACATTTCTCTTCATCATTAGGCCTCATGCACATGATCGTGTCCATTTTGCAGCCAGCAAACTGCGGCTCCACAAAATACGGACACGGTCCGTCCCCCCTTTTTTTTTTTTTTTGCAGAACCATTGACTTTAAACGGTCCATGGTCCACAATTTGTGGACCTCTCTCCAAAACTCAAACACACCTTATAGGAAAGCATCAGCCGATCGTCCTTATCCAGTATGAACCCGTCCATCAAATCATCTGCAGAGATGTGTTTGGGCTTCTTTTTCTTTTTGTCATCCTCTCCTCGCATGCGACGGAGACGTTCAGCCTGTAACAAGAGGAAGAAAAACGGAGTCGTAACAAGAATACAACCCCTGGCAATGACATCTGCATAAAAAAAAATAATCCCCACCAATTAGAGGGAAAATTCCTAGAGACTGACAGTCTGGGACTACAGCTCTTTCACACACAAATCTGATCAAAAATAAATAAAAATAAACGTATAAACGCATGCAGGATTTTTTCTATTCACGTGGCTTTATTTGTGCAGGTTTTTTTTTTCCCAGGCATTTTTCCCCCTATAGAGGAGGGTTTTCAAAAATACCAGGGAAAAAAAAATAAATTTTTTTTTTTTAAAAAAAAACACTGCATTGCTACAAGCTGTGAAGAAAAGAGGACACAAAAAAACACCAGTCTGAAAAAATACACTAGTGTACTGCATTTCTTAATTCCCATAGAATTTCAGCTAATATCTGGATGTAAAAAAAAAGGAGGCAAAAGTAATCAAAAACACCATAAGACGCTGAGTGTAAAAATCAGCTTGAACGAGAACCTGCTGTAATACCTCCAGTTTGTGAAGTCTCTCCTGCTCCTCTTTTGCAATCTCGGCTTCAGATTTCATCTTGTCGGAGGGCTTGGCTTTCATGTCGAAGACAAGTTGACGAACCATCATGTCGTAATCATCAGGCTAGGAATAAAAGTGATAAAGCACATGTAGTGGATATATGACAAGGTGCTGACATACCACGTGATGTAAAGGCCATGTCCATCTTTGTCCAATTTGCTTTTATTGCTCCGATAAATCAAACATAAAAGTATAAAGCAAATGGTCTTCGTTAAAAAGGTCAGTCTTGAGTCTATGTCCTATGCAGACCTATGATAACAGGCCACGTTGTGTGACCACTGTCTCATCGGAGCACACTGCATTTATACAGCTGTCCCAGTTTACATTTGGCTAACGCTCTGGCACGTAGGTCAAATGCATTGGTAGGACTCCATTCACAGATTGGAGGCCAAGGGTGCATTCCTTTTGCCTCCATCAGGCCGGTTCACCCTATGGGTGACATATGCCTGTTCAATGGCATACATCAGAGGCATCAGTCAGATGATATAGGTCAGGGATTCCTTACACTGTTCTCACACTTAAAGAAAAGAGGTTTTCCGGTTGGGGTGCACCGACATCACAGTTTAGCTTTCCGTTCTTCTGATACGTCAGAAGAAGAGAGAGAAAAAAACAAAAAAAAAAACTGGATCCTGTAAAAATATATAATAATTGTATTCATCCATTTGAGTCTGAGATCAGTTTTTTAGACAGGAAAAAAAAAAAAAAGCCTGCATGCAGTATTTCCATCCAAAGAACAGATCTCAGGCGGAAATGGCTCAAATGGATGACAACTGATGCAACAGGATCAGTTTTTTTTTTTTTTCACATGATCCTGTTTTTCTTTCCTCTCTTTCTTAGGGCTTAAAGGGTTTCTATCACTTCATATGACATAATTAGCTGTCAGACACTAGCGATCTGCTAGTGTCTGCTCTGGCCAACCATCCTACTATAATCACTTGTGGGGCAGCGGTTTTGCTAAAATACTAACTTTTATAAATATGCTAATGAGCCTCTAGGTGCTATGTGGGCGTCATTAGCACCTAGAGGCTCCGTCTACCTTCATACACAGCCGCCGCCCAGCGCGTCCCTCCAGCCCGCCCATGTCCTCCTCCGTGTGACGCAGCGGCCGAATTCTCGCGCATGCGCCGTGCGCGGCTGTATTCGGCGCATTTGAGATGTCTGAGCTCGGAGCGGTCAGACATTAAATGCGCATGCGCGGATGTATTCGGCGCATGCGCATTGAATGTCTGACCGCTCCGAGCTCAGACATCTCAAATGCGCCGAATACAGCCGCGCACGGCGCATGCGCAAGAATTCGGCCGCTGCGTCACACGGAGGAGGACATGGGCGGGCTGGAGGGACGTGCTGGGCGGCCGCTGTGTATGAAGGTAGACGGAGCCTCTAGGTGCTAATGACGCCCACATAGCACCTAGAGGCTCATTAGCATATTTATAAAAGTTAGTATTTTAGCAAAACCGCTGCCCCACAAGTGATTATAGTAGGATGGTTGGCCAGAGCAGACACTAGCAGATCGCTAGTGTCTGACAGCTAATTATGTCATACGAAGTGATAGAAACCCTTTAAACGATTACTCGAATTAATCAATTAACTCGACACAAAAAAAAATCCTTGATGCAAATTTTTGCATGGATGATTCGTTTGTGCCATGTGACCAGAGTGTGAGTGAAGAACTTGCTCTTACTCGCGCTTCATGGTCACCCACCTGCACAGCACAGCACTGGATCCTGACGTACACACATCGTCAGGACATTTTAGTTCACTGTCGCTGAGGCTAGGCACTGATGGCTAGGAGGGGGAGTGGGGGAACTGATGGCAGTGGTGGCATTGGAGAGGGAGCTGGTGGCACTGCTGGAGGAACTGGGGGGAGACTGGTGGCACAAGGGAGGGGGAGACTGGTGGCACAAGGGAGGGGGAGACTGGTGGCACAAGGGAGGGGGAGACTGGTGGCACAAGGGAGGGGGAGACTGGTGGCACAAGGGAGGGGGAGACTGGTGGCACAAGGGAGGGGGAGACTGGTGGCACAAGGGAGGGGGAGACTGGTGGCACAAGGGAGGGGGAGACTGGTGGCACAAGGGAGGGGGAGACGATGGCACAAGGGAGGGGGAGACGATGGCACAAGGGAGGGGGAGACGATGGCACAAGGGAGGGGGGAGACTGATAGCAGGGGGGCTGATGAGTTTTTATAGAAAATGTTATTTTAATTAGTTTTTTCTTATTAGAGTACTGGATTAATCGTTGGATTAATCAGTAGTATACTTGATTACTAAAATAATCGATGGCTGCAGCCCTACCCTCTCTCTTCCTGTGACAGATCAGAAGAACGGAAAGCTAAACGGTGATGTGAAAGCACCCTTACACAAAATAACAAAACACAGCATCCAACCTTACTGCATTAGGCTACTTTCACACTAGCGTTAATATTTTCTGGTATTGAGATCCGTCATAGGGTCTCAATACTGTAAACAAAACTATTCCGTTTTGTCTCCATTCATTGTCAATGGGGACAAAACGTAACTGAACGAAACGGAATCCTCCAAAATGTATTCCGTTCCGTTCTCCTACCGGAGAGCAGCATGCTGCGGTTTGCTTTCCGTCTTGGGATGCGGAGCAAGACGGATCCGTCCTGACCCACAATGCAAGTCAATGGGGATGGATCCATTTTCTCTGACACTATAGAAAACGGATCCCTTCCATTGACTTTCAACGGAGTTCATTACGGATCCGTCTTGGCTATGTTACAGATAATACAACCGGATCCTTTCATAACGGATGCAGACGGTTGTATTATCAGTAACGGAAGCGTTTTTGCTGAACCCTGCCGGATCCAGCAAAAACGCTAGTGTGAAAGTAGCTTTATAAAAGTCAGATGATGATGTCCTGACTCATCCCATATAACTGCAATCTGTGAACCCGCACCCTGTGTTCTTACATCCCAGCCTCTGGCTTGAACACCTCGCATCCAAGCTCGCTTGAAGCTATGCTGGAAAATCCCTGCCCTAAAACAGCTGCAGCTTTCTGTGTGACCTCTGAAAATGGATGCAACTGCATGATCCTTCAAAGGAGAGAATAGTCTGTGTGCTGTGGAAACTAGGGGCTCCAAAAAGAACCTGACTACACAATAGACGGTTTGTAGTCAGGATCCATTAGTCAATCACAGAATTTTATAAAGTCATCTAATACACAGAGGTGGAAAAATAAGTACCGAAGGTGCATTTAAAAGTGGTAGATTTAAAATGTATATCTCTTGGCCCTAACTTATCTGTAGATGAACATGTGGTTCTCTCACTTCAGCAAATGGCATTGATCATGTAGATAAAAGTTAATACAAGGCACTTACTAATGTATTGTGATTGTCCACATTGCCTCCTTTCATTTCACCATCACATTATACACTGCCTTGTGCGTACTCTCTACATGATAAATGCCATCTGCTGAAGCGTGACAACCCCTTTAAGGCCAAGTGTGAAGATCTGCTCGTGTCCATTGGTTCCGCTATTAGAGCAGAACACAAACCTCTCCTGGTGTTCGTACTGTACAGGAACCTTGCAGATCTCTTACCTTTGGTTTCTCAGGCTCGACCTTCCTCTCAGACTTCGGAGTCTTGTGAGCTAGCAATCCTTGTATCGCCTTCCAGTCACTGTCAAGCTTCTCCGTCAACTCCAGCGCCTTTTCTCTTTGACTCTGTCGCTCTCTCTTTTAACAGAACAAACAAAATGGAAGAGAAACATTACAAATACTAATTAATGTACACAAAGATGCGCCACAGCCACCCCAGAATACTCAGTGGAACCCCGACACAATCGGCTGCCATGCTTCCATAAAATATTAACACTCTAGCAGCCGATCTGTGCTTTTCTCTTTATTGCTCTTGTAGTTGGGGGCAGGAGGTCACCGTGTATATGGAGCTATGATTCAGTCCATTCACTTGGGTGGAGCAAATAATGACACTACGCCGCCGCAGCAAGGGAGAAGAGACATAGTGTAATGAAGAGGACGCAGCTGATCGGCAGGGGTGGTGCCGGGTGTCGGACCCCCACCGATGATGTCCATATGTCCTAAGGGTACTTTCACACTTACGGCAGAGGATTCCGGCAGGCAGTTCCGTCGCCGAACCTGCCTGCCGGATCCGTCAAAACATATGCAAACTGATGGCATTTGTCAGACGGATCAGGATCCTGATCGCTATGACAAATGCATTGAAATGCCGGATCCGTCTCTATGGTGTCATCCGAAAAAACGGATTCGGCATTTATTTATTTTTCACATTTTTTGCGGTCTGAGCATGTGCAGACCGCAGAAACGGATCCGCTTTGCCGGATCACTCGGGGCCGACATTAATGCATTTCAAATGGGAAAAAAAGGCCGGATCCGCCATTCTGGCAAGTGTTCCGGAATTTTGGACGGAGATAAAAACGCAGCATGCTGCGGTATTATCTCCGTCCTGAAAAGTCAAAAAGACTGAACTGAAGACATCCTGATGCATCCTGAACGGATTGCTCTCCATTCAGAATGCATTAGGATAAAACTGATCAGTTCTTTTCCGGTATAGAGCCCCGACGACGGAACTCAGTGCCGGAAAAGAATAACGCTAGTGTGAAAGTAACCTGACTGGGTATATGGACAGACGTTTTCTTCAAGGATTAACCACTTTAAAGTCCTCCAAGGTTACAGAAACACAATCAAATACCTTCTCCAGCTTAGACTTTGCAATCAGCTCCTCAATGAGCTCTTTGCGTGTTTTCGGCTTTTCAGGTTCCTCCTCTATTCGTTCGGAAGCCGCTTTCTTCCTCAGCAAACCGCCGCCCCCCCCAAAATGTGCAGCCGTTAATTCAGCTAGAAAACAGCATCGGATTTAATAAAAACAATTATCCATTTTAATGGTTGTAAAAGCTATTGGCACGTTTGTGTTTCTTTTATTATTATTGCATTGTGCTTATTCTGGACAAAAAAATAAAAAAAATCATTTTCCAAATGGTCTTTATCAAAAATGTTACAGCTTCTTCTCTGCAGACCATTCCTTCTGCCTTTAACTGAAATCCATTAGAGAGCCGCCCTATTGGCTTGATTTGTGGTCTTCACTCCTGACAGCTCATAAATACTCATTCAGGCTGAAGCCTTAACAGATTGATCAAGATTTTGCTGAAATCAGTGTTTATGAGCAGTTAGGAAGGGCTAGAGATCGAGCCATCAGAGCAGCTCTGTGACAGACCTCAGGGAGAGGCAAATGCAGTGAAAACGAAGACCATTCCAGTGAACGGCTGAACGGCACTTTGATGGTGCCGGCGGTAAATAACCACGATTCCCACTGTAATGCCCTGGATCAGACTCCACTCCGACAGTTTAATACGTTAGATGCTGCGGTCAATAAACAACCAACAAAGGGAGAGCACTCCCTGTCACTCTCTAAGGGCTCATGCACACAGCTGTTGCCCGGCCGTGCCTGTATTGCGTCCCGCAAATCGCAGGTCTGAAATATACAGGCACCGGCCTTGTGCACCCTGCATCATGGTTGCGGATCCGTTCACTTAAAAAGGGTCTGCAATCCTGAAGGCTCCGTGGGGTTTCTGTCCGTGCCTCCGCAATGCAAAAAAAGTAGTGCATGCCCTACTTTTTTGTGGTGCGGACGGACCACGGACCCCTTCTAGCAGAATGGGTCTGGATCCGTCTCCACACGGATATTGCCAATGCATTGGGGACCGATCAACGGCTGTGTGCATGAGGCCTAACCGAGATATCATGGCAGCTGGAGGCCTAACAAAGACCCGCACGCCTGTCTGCCATATGCATGTGTTTAATAGGGCAGGGCCTAATACGCTGCCGGTCAAAACACTGACAATCATACAATACAGAAGTCAAATCCCCTAGCAGGGAAAAAAAAATTCTGCAAAAATCCATATTAAAATTAAAATGTTATTCATATTGTACAGTGAACGACCTAAAAAAAAATAATGGTGGAATAGTTTCTCCCCCCTCCCCTCAATAAGGGGGCATTCACACAACTGTATCTGTTCTGTGGTGCGCAAATTGCAGATCTATAAAAAGCGGATACCGGGCATGTGCATCCTGCGGTTTCCCATTCCGCACTATGTAACAAAGGCCTATTCTTGTCCGCAAAACAGACAAGAATAGGACATGTTCTATTTTCATTTCGGGGTCGTGGACCGGACATATGGATGCAGCCAACACGTGTGCTGTCCACATCTTTTGTGGCACATTTGAAATGAATGGGTCCACATCCAATATGCAAAAAATGCGGATTGGATGCGGACTGAAAATACTGTTGCGTAAATGCCTCCTTAACCCCCCTAAAAAATGTATAAAAGTGAACTCCCACCTGACAAGGCTCCGCGTTCCTCTGTATCACTATCGCTGTCCACAGCATCATTCAGCTTTTCGAGGGCTGCCAGAGACTGGCCGAAGTGGGTGAGCTCCTCCTCCTCATTCAGATTATACACCGTCTTCTTATCAACGTGTTTCTAGAGATAGAAAAACCGCTGTCAGTAACCCTGGGGGTCAGCGCTACAGCCCAGGGAAAAGCTGCTCCTATCCAGGCAGTTTTTCATGCCTCCCCAGTAAGTGCCTTGCTATTTTATGCAGCATGTTTATCCGTAAATCTAAAAGGGGTTAATACGTAATAAAATAGTCACGTGTAGTATTGAGCGAGTTGAAGCCAAACTAACGGACTTCGATCTGAATATCAGGAAAAAATCAATACACTGCAAACCCGATTTTACTTGCGTTTCGTGGCAAAAAAAATAAAACTCCAACATACTCGCCTCATCCATTTACTCACGGAGAGGTCATCGCAGCCACCTTCAAGAAACCGCGCGGGGCGACGTGTGACGTCACCACACTGGCTGGGCGCGGTGACGTCAACAGTGATGACATCATCTCGCCCGGGCAGCATGATGTCATCATGTCGACGCATGGTTTCTTCAATCTAGATGGCAACAACGGCGTCTCCGTGAGCAAATGGATGAGGGGGCAGTATGTTTTTTATATTTTTTTTAAACCCTGATTAACCCCTGAAAGGCCTCCATTTTAACATCAGATGCAGCGATTAGCGATGAACGCGGCATCTGAGGGGGTCAATGGCGGAGGGCCCCAACTCCTTACCTGTCGCTGCAAGGCAAACCTCTTCATCATCTTGTCCTCGGGAGTCAGTTTGGTGTCGTACTCTCCAATCCGTTTGTCGGTGTACAGGCCGGACTTCCCTCTTTGCTGGTACTCTTTGAGAAGAGTATCCTTGCGCTGAAAATCAAAGAGAAAAAAAAAAACAATCAAGTCTGTGAACTCCACTGCGAAGGGAATCGGGAGTCTGACCAGCAGGTTGTCTACAGGGGCAACCGGACTGCTCCCCCTCTGAGCGTCCCTGGGACTGTCCTCTCATGTTCAGGGATTTGTGCCAACTTATTATCTTAATAACTAAGGCCCCATGCACACGACCGTATCTGTTTTGCGGTCCGCCTGCGGATGTTTTCAGCGGGTCCGTGGTGTGTATTTTGCAGACTTATGCCTCATTCACAGTTAGCTTTATTCATCAGTGATTTTGAGCCCAAACCAGGTGCGGCTCTAAACACAGAACCGGAGCAGATCTTTCCCTTCTACCTGATGTCTGTGGAGGCTCCAATCCTGGTTTTGGCTCACCATCACGGTGTGAATGAGGCTTTAGTCTATATATTTGCAGAATGGACATACAGCTGCGGAAAGCACATGGATGACCCGTGTTTTTTCAGCATCCACAAAAAGGTAGAACATGTCCTATACCTGTCCGCAAAATGCAGACCGCCAGACTCACTGAAGTCAACTGGTCTCCAAAAAATGTGGATGCAAAACGCATACGTTCATGTCAACGGGGCCTAAAGGACCTCGTAAACTGAAATCTCTAGTTCAGGACCCTCCTCTATGAGCCAGATCGGGGAGCAGTGGCAGGTCCACCGCCATAATAAAAGAACACGCAGAGGAATGGCCGTCCGTGCAATAAAAGGACTGCTCCAGGTCACCAGAAGGAGAGCCCCGCGTACACAGCAGCTCCTACCTTAGAAATGGGGGGCACACACAGGCGACCACACTTCTATGATGCAATATTCGGGGTTTCAGCACTTGTTTGAAGTCAAGAAGCAGCATGAAAAGTTCCCGGTTCTGCAAGTGACATTAGGAAACCACATCGCAAAGCAGACACCTGCGTGCCCAACGTACCCCCCAAAGACTTATAACATGGTCTGCCAGGTTCTGCGGAGGTGACACCGGGAAACAATGTCACATGCAAGAACAGAATCTGTGAAGTCTGCAACGGAGTAGTGTGAACTGTTCTCGTGCTGCTGTGGTGAAAGTGTATGGCGAGTGGACAAACGGTACCATTGTGAATAAGAGACGTGGAAACTACGGAGCACCACGAGCCATTGATGTGAGAGGTGAACGTTGGCTACGAAGGTGCATGAGGGTGGAGGGACAGCCTACAGTGGAGCAGCTCACCGCCAAAATGAACCAGGGGTTTCCAGATGTGTGTCTGACAACAGTTCAGTGAACCCTACTGCTTATGGGGCTCCGAGGCAGATGGATGGTCGCTGCCCCTCTGCTAGAGAAGTTGCATCTCTCAATTTTCACGGCAGTACCAGAATTGGACCGCCACTGATTGGGTAAAGGGTTGTCTTCTCCATTGAGTCACGTTTTCTGCTTCATGGACGTTGACATGTCAGGCGAGAAACATCAAAGAACAAACACCCTGCAACCATTGCTGGAAGAACACAAGCTGGTGGTGGCAGGGTTATGGTCTGGGGAAGGTTTTCCTGGCATTCTCTGGGCCACTCTTCACCAATTTGGATATGAATCCATCCTTACAGATCACATACACCCATACATGATGATTGCCTTCCCTGGAGCGGATGAGATCTTCCAGTAAGAAAACGCGACATGTCACACGGCAAGAAATGTCTGACATTGGTTGGAAGAGCATGACCAAGATTTCCAAGTACTACTTTGGCCTCCTAATTCGCCAGACTTGAACCCAATGGAGCATCTGTGGGACCACCTTGATCGTTGTGGTCGCTCTTTGGATCCTCCCCTACGTACCCTCCAGCAGCTGTGGGATGCACTACAGTCAGCATGGCTCCAGATACCTGTGACAACCTATCAGGACCTTACTGAGTCACCCCAGCCTGTCTAGCTGCTGTCCGTGCTGCACACGGCGGTTCCTCTGGATACTAGTGGTGGTCAGAATAATGGGACTCGACTGAATAACTCCTTGTTTAAGCGATCGGCGGGTGTCTCTGCACTCGGACCCCCAGCAATCAAAACATTGGATAGATTTATTTTTTTTAAGGGACAGGAACACTTGAGCTTTTATTTTAGGTGTTGTGTGTCTCAGACTCTGATCGGGTCACACTTTATCCACAGGCATACATGTATACTGTATATACGCCAAATTGCATGAAGGAGCCCAAGATGTTCAAGTGTCAAATTCACATTTTTTTTATATATTTGAGAATTCCGGTTTTATTTGTCAAACATGTAAAAATTGTACTGGCAGTGAAATGGTTCAAACATTGTCCCACCAGAGGCATTGACGACTTTTAGAATAAATAAGCCAATAACGCCCAAATCATGAGGGTCCGACCAATGTCAGCTGCAATAATGAACAGATTAAAGGGGCCACGAGGGCCTCCCAGCAGTCCGACCCCCACTGATCTAATATTTATTAAAGAAGATCTGTCGCCTCTCCTCTGACAGGTCTGTTTTAAAAACGACTTGTGTCCCCCATCTAATAACGTTTCTGGAGCATCTGCTCTTAGGACTATCGCTGTCATTCCTCTAATATTCCTTCTAGACGTTTTAAGAATGAACTCCCAGCCGTCTGCACAGTCTGACACTATCCAATCAAAGGTGGCAGTAGATTGTGCAGGGACACCCCGGATCTTCAATGTAAACTGCTAGTAATTCATTCAGCACTTCTAGCAGGAATAACAGAGGAACGGCACAATTTAGATTCATAAGAATAGATTCTCTGGAACTGTTATTACATGGAGGATGCAAGTAGTTACAAAACAGACCTGTCAGGAGAGGGGGCAGCTCCTCTTTTAACCATTTCTAACCAGAATATCCCTTTAAAGATCACACAGCAAATCCATGCCCTTCCCCAGGGTCAGGAGTGGGGCACTGTTGGCGGGGAGTAAGGCTACTTTCACACTAGCGTTCGGAGCGGATCCGTCTGATGTTTCATCAGACGGATCCGCTCCTTTAATGCAGACGTTCGCATCCGTTCAGAACGGATCCGTCTGCATTAAAACTTTCTAAGTATGAAAGTAGCCTGAACGGATCCGTCCAGACTTTACATTGTAAGTCAATGGGGGCGGATCCGTTTGAAGATTGAGCCATATGGTGTCATCTTCAAGCGGATCCGTCCCCATTGACTTCCATTATAAGTCTGGACGGATCCGCTTGCCTCTGCACGGCCAGGCGGACACCCGAATGCTGCAAGCAGCGTTCAGGTGTCCGCTCACTGAGCGGAGGCTGAACGCTGGCAGGCGGATGGATTCTCAGTGGATCCGCCTCCATTGAGAATGCATTGCGGCCAGACGGATGCGTTCGGGACCGCTCGTGAGCCCCTTCAAACGGAGCTCATGAGCGGACACCCGAACGCTAGTGTGAAAGGAGCCTAAGCTGACAGGTCTACTACAGCCCTTCATTCTAGACACTGGTGAAGACCCTCAGACACCGACGACAGGTCTAAACAATACACCATGACCCTACTTGGTTGGAGAGCCCCTTTAAAGGGGTTGTCTCACTTCAGTAAGTGCCATTTATCATGTAGAGAAAGTTAATACAAGGCACTTACTAATGTATTGTGATTGTCCATATTGCCTCCTTTGCTGGCTGGATTCATTTTTCCATCACATTATACACTGCTCGTTTCCATGGTTATGACCACCCTGCAATCCAGCAGCGGTGGTCGTGCTTGCCCACTATAGGAGAAAGCACCGGCCTATGTGCACTACCATGGTTCCGGCTACCAGAGGGGCTAATGCTTTTTACTATAGTGTGCAAACCACCACTGATGGATTGCAGGGCGGTCTGTAACCATGGAAACAAGCTCTGAATAATGTGATGGGGAGATGAATCCAGCCAGCAAAGGAAGCAATATGGACAATCACAATACATTAGTAAGTGCCTTGTATTAACTTTCTCTACATGATAAATGCCACTTACTGAACCCCTTTAAGCTCTGGCCTTCTCTGACCACTAATAACCAGTCGCACAACGACTTCACCTTCTTCAGAGCCTTGGACTTGGACACCCCCGGCAGCCCCACGTCGTGCTTGGTCTTCCTGCCCAGGACGCTGAATTTCTGCTTATTGATCTTCACTTCAAACGGGTTATCCCGGACCTCGCTGCGGGCTTTACCGACTCGCCCCGGGGCCCCCGCCAGCGGTTTCTTCCCTTTCTTCATGTTCTTCCCCATCGCTGCAGTGACAGCAGCCACAAGCCCTACAAACCACGTGTTACCCCCAGCACCGGAAGTCCAGCCGTCGCGCTCTGGTGACGTCACTCACACTTCCTGTTTCCCTGCGTCGTTTAGCGCTGCGTCTCCATGACGACCGTATTTTTCGGCACTGCGGACGCTAAATGCAGACCAAGGCAGCTGTCCATTGACAAAAAAAAAAAATACATATTCCTTGCAAAACCTTTTTTTTCCACAAGATGTTCTTCCAAAATGTATAAATGGGGACAACAAAAGGCCCTCTGAGGGTAGTAGTCTGCTCCTTGAAGGAACGTAGGCCCTCTGAGGGTAGTAGTCTGCTCCTTGAAGGAACGTAGGCCCTCTGAGGGTAGTAGTCTGCTCCTTGATGGAACGTAGGCCCTCTGAGGGTAGTAGTCTGCTCCTTGAAGGAACGTAGGCCCTCTGAGGGTAGTAGTCTGCTCCTTGAAGGAACGTAGGCCCTCTGAGGGTAGTAGTCTGCTCCTTGAAGGAACGTAGGCCCTCTGAGGGTAGTAGTCTGCTCCTTGATGTAACGTAGGCCCTCTGAGGGTAGTAGTCTGCTCCTTGATGGAACGTAGGCCCTCTGAGGGTAGTAGTCTGCTCCTTGAAGGAACGTAGGCCCTCTGAGGGTAGTAGTCTGCTCCTTGAAGGAACGTAGGCCCTCTGAGGGTAGTAGTCTGCTCCTTGAAGGAACATAGGCCCTCTGAGGGTAGTAGTCTGCTCCTTGATGGAACGTAGGCCCTCTGAGGGTAGTAGTCTGCTCCTTGAAGGAACGTAGGCCCTCTGAGGGTAGTAGTCTGCTCCTTGAAGGAACGTAGGCCCTCTGAGGGTAGTAGTCTGCTCCTTGAAGGAACGTAGGCCCTCTGAGGGTAGTAGTCTGCTCCTTGATGTAACGTAGGCCCTCTGAGGGTAGTAGTCTGCTCCTTGAAGGAACGTAGGCCCTCTGAGGGTAGTAGTCTGCTCCTTGAAGGAACGTAGGCCCTCTGAGGGTAGTAGTCTGCTCCTTGATGGAACGTAGGCCCTCTGAGGGTAGTAGTCTGCTCCTTGAAGGAACGTAGGCCCTCTGAGGGTAGTAGTCTGCTCCTTGATGGAACGTAGGCCCTCTGAGGGTAGTAGTCTGCTCCTTGAAGGAACGTAGGCCCTCTGAGGGTAGTAGTCTGCTCCTTGAAGGAACGTAGGCCCTCTGAGGGTAGTAGTCTGCTCCTTGAAGGAACGTAGGCCCTCTGAGGGTAGTAGTCTGCTCCTTGATGGAACGTAGGCCCTCTGAGGGTAGTAGTCTGCTCCTTGAAGGAACGTAGGCCCTCTGAGGGTAGTAGTCTGCTCCTTGATGGAACGTAGGCCCTCTGAGGGTAGTAGTCTGCTCCTTGAAGGAACGTAGGCCCTCTGAGGGTAGTAGTCTGCTCCTTGAAGGAACGTAGGCCCTCTGAGGGTAGTAGTCTGCTCCTTGAAGGAACGTAGGCCCTCTGAGGGTAGTAGTCTGCTCCTTGATGGAACGTAGGCCCTCTGAGGGTAGTAGTCTGCTCCTTGAAGGAACGTAGGCCCTCTGAGGGTAGTAGTCTGCTCCTTGAAGAAACGTAGGCCCTCTGAGGGTAGTAGTCTGCTCCTTGAAGGAACGTAGGCCCTCTAAGAGTAGTAGTCTGCTCCTTGAAGGAACGTAGGCCCTCTGAGGGTAGTAGTCTGCTCCTTGAAGAAACGTAGGCCCTCTGAGGGTAGTAGTCTGCTCCTTGAAGGAACGTAGGCCCTCTGAGGGTAGTAGTCTGCTCCTTGATGGAACGTAGGCCCTCTGAGGGTAGTAGTCTGCTCCTTGAAGGAACGTAGGCCCTCTGAGGGTAGTAGTCTGCTCCTTGATGGAACGTAGGCCCTCTGAGGGTAGTAGTCTGCTCCTTGAAGGAACGTAGGCCCTCTGACGGTAGTAGTCTGCTCCTTGATGGAATGTAGGCCCTCTGAGGGTAGTAGTCTGCTCCTTGAAGGAACGTAGGCCCTCTGAGGGTAGTAGTCTGCTCCTTGATGGAACGTAGGCCCTCTGAGGGTAGTAGTCTGCTCCTTGAAGAAACATAGGCCCTCTGAGGGTAGTAGTCTGCTCCTTGATGGAATGTAGGCCCTCTGAGAGTAGTAGTCTGCTCCTTGAAGGAACGTTTACCTGCGGTTCTGGGTGAAATTACTTGCTGAGGAGCCATACTATTCATCCTCATGGGGTTTTTAGTCTCAGGGCTCATGCACACAACCGTATGTATTTTGCGGTCTACAAAACACGGATCCGCAAAACAAACGTGTGGCATCCGTATTGCATCTGTTTTTCTTTTTTTGCGGATCCATTGTAACCATGCCTGTCCTTGTCCGCAAAACGGACAAGACTAGGACATGTTCTATTTTTTTGCGGAACGGACATGCGGATATACGGAATGCACATGGAGTCATTTCCGTTTATTTGCGGACCCATTGAAGTAAATGGTTCCGCATACGGACCTGTAAAAAAAACGGAACAGAAAGAGAAAAAAAATAAGTTTGCGTACATGAGCCCTTACTCTGCTTTTCTAAAAAATTAATTATATAATGATTTTTCCATTGACATAAGTAGCTGTTTGATGATTAAAATATTTATTTTTGTTGAACGAGTATTTTGTTATTGCACCATTTTGGGGTACATTACAGTTTTTTTCCAGGTGTTTAATAATGATGACCTATCGTCAGGTCATCAATATCAGATCGGTGGGGGCCTGACTCCCTGGACCCCTGCCGATAAGCTTTTTGAAGTGGCTGCTTGGTGAGCACCACGCCCAGCGATGACCATTACATAGTGGCTGTACGTGAATGGGGCTGAGCTGCACATAGGCCACCTGACCAATGCAGCAAACAGACGACTGTGGGGTCTGGGAGTCAGACGCCCACCCATCATGAGGATACGTCCTCTGGATAGGTCATCAGTATCTGATAGGTGGGGGTCTGACACCCAGGTAATCAATATTAACATCTCGGAAAACCCCTTTAATGTATTGAAAGGCTTTTCAGGGGTCCCTCTCTCTGCTGTCTGAATAGGGGGAAGGTTCATGGTACAGGAACATAATGGGCTGCTTTGTCACTTAGTGAATCCAGCAGTTCGATATTCGCTAATGCAAGTGGATTTGTGGCTGTCTGTCCTATTAACAAAATCTTGTTAAAGGGGCTTTCTAATACCCCCCAAAATATTGAGGTGAAGGCATGGCGTGTTCTAAAATAACAAAAGAAACCTTATCCATCTGATCACCAGCAATTTCCGGCACTCCATCAATGACATCCCAGACAACCCCACTGCAGGCAGTCACTGGCCTCAGTGGTCATGTGGGGTAGTCAGAGACATCATCGCTGCAGCACTGGTCTGTCTGCAGTGATGCTCTGTACAGAAACAGGAAGGATGCACCTGAGATTCGCCCAATTCCAGCAGCAGATCTTACATTTTAAGGCTACTTTCACACTGGCGCTTTGGTTTCCGTTTGGGAGATCCGTACAGGGCTCTCACAAGCGGTCCAAACGGATCAGTTTTGCCCTACGGTAATGCATTCTGAATGGAAAAGAATCCGCTCAGAATGCATCAGTTTGGCTCTGTTCCGCCTCCATTCCGCTTTGCAGCGTTTTGGTGAAAGAAATATGATTGTATCCCAAGTCACTCTACCGATTTCCAACAAACCCTTCCGTCTGAAATCAGGTCAGAAGACATCGAACAAGAATCTTATCGTCCAGTAAACGGTGAACTTCATTGCACTAAGTAATATCATTGCCACCAATGATATTACAATAGAGGGAGGGGGGGGACCGCACACTGGCCACCAATGAAAATACAATAGAGGGAGGGAGGGGGGGCCGCACACTGGCCACCAATGATAATACAATAAAGGGAGGGAGGGGGGGCCAGGGGAGGCCGCACACTGGTCACCAACGATATTACAATAGAGGGAGGGGGGGCCGGGGGGGGGCGCACTGGCCACCAATGAAATTAAAACTGGGGAGGGAGGGGGGTCTGCCCCCTGCTGCCTGGCAGCCCCTGATCTCTTATAGGGGGCTATGATATACACAATTAACCCCTCAGGTGCAGCACCTGAGGGCTTAATTGTGCGGATCACAGCCCCCTGTAAGAGATCGGGTGCTGCCAGGCAGCAGGGGACAGTCATGTACACAGTTCGTAGTATATTCTAACTAGAAGCGTCCCCATCACTATGGGAACGCCTCTGTGTTAGAATATACTGTCGGATATGAGTTTTCACAAAAAGAAAACTCATCTCTGAAAAAGCTTTTATGCAGACGGATCTTCGGATCCGTCTGTATGAAAGTAACCTACGGCCACGGATCATGGACGCGGATGCCAATCTTGTGTGCATCCGTGTTCTTTCACGGACCCATTGACTTGAATGGGTCCGTGAACCATTGTCCGTCAAAAAAATAGGACAGGTCATATTTTTTGGACGGACAGGAAACACGGTTCACGGATGCGGCTGCAAAACGGTGCATTTTCCGATTTTTGCACGGACCCATTAAAAGTCAATGGGTCCGCGAAAAAAAACTGAAAACGGCCACGGATGCACACAACGGTCGTGTGCATGAGGCCTAACTTGGAGGAATATATAAGGGTACAGAGAATTCCTACAGGCTGACGTATGCCCATACGCTTTACCGAGAGAATGAGGAAGAGTTTCTTCAGGCCATTCAGATGCTGCAGATCCTTGTCCCTGGCTTACCCTGAAATAAGCCCTAGGTAGTGAGTAGTTGGTGGGAGCACTAGTCCTCAGCACTGACACCTGGGGTAACAACAGGGAAAGGACAAACAACACAAACAACAATCCCCAAAGGGAGACAGCAACAACAGGAGACAACAGGAGTTAGGCCTCCTGCACACGAACATTGTGTGCACCCGTGGCCGTTGTGCCGTTTTCCGCTTTTTTTCACGGACCCATTGACTTTCAATGGGTCCGTGGAAAAATCGGAAAATGCACCGTTTTGCAGCCGCATCCGTGATCCGTGTTTCCTGGCCGTGAAAAAAATAGGACCTGTCCTATTTTTTTCATGGCCAACGGTTCACGGACCCATTCAAGTCAATGGGTCCGTGAAAGAACACGGATGCACACAAGATTGGCATCCGTGTCCGTGATCCGTGGCCGTAGGTTAGTTTTTATACAGACGGATCCGAAGATCCGTCTGTATAAAAGCTTTTTCAAAGCTGAGTTTTCACTTCGTGAAAACTCAGAACCGACAGTATATTCTAACACAGAAGCGTTCCCATGGTGATGGGGACGCTTCTAGTTAGAATACACTACAAACTGTGTACAAGACTGCCCCCTGCTGCCTGGCAGCACCCGATCTCTTACAGGGGGCCGTGATCAGCACAATTAACCCCTTCAGGTGCGGCACCTGAAGGGGTTAATTGTGCTGATCACGGCCCCCAGTAAGAGATCAGGGCTGCCAGGCAGCAGGGGGCAGACCCTCCCCCCCCCTCCCCAGTTTAAATATCATTGGTGGCCAGTGCGGCCCCCCCCCTCCCTCTATTGTAATTATTCGTTGGTGGCACAGTGTGCGCCCCCCCCTCCCTTCCTCTATTGTAATAATTCGTTGGTGGCACAGTGTGCGCCCCCCCCCCCTCCCCCCCTCTATTGTAATAATTCGTTGGTGGCACAGTGTGCGCCCCCCATCGGCCCCCCCCCCCTCCCTCTATAGCATTAACCACATTGGTGGCCAGTGTGCGGCCTCCCATCTCCCCCCCCCCCCATCATTGGTGGCAGCGGAGTTCCGATCGGAGTCCCAGTTTAATCGCTGGGGCTCCGATCGGTAACCATGGCAACCAGGACGCTGGTTGCCATGGTTACTTAGCAATAGTACAATAGTAGAAGATTCATACTTACCGGGCCGGCTGCTGCGATGTTCGTGTCCGGCCGGGAGCTCCACCTACTGGTAAGTGTCATTGCTAAATGAACTGTCACTTACCAGTAGGAGGAGCTCCCGGCCGGAAGCAGAAATCGCAGCTCCCAGGTAAGTATGAATCACTACTGCTAGTAACCCGCTGCCACCAATGATGGGGGGGGGGGGGGGGCTAGATGGGAGGCCGCACACTGGCCACCAATGTTGTTAATGCTATAGAGGGAGGGGGGCCAATGGGGGGCGCACACTGTGCCACCAACGATTACAATAGAGGGAGGAAGGGGGGGGGGGGGGCGCACACTGTGCCACCAACGAATTATTACAATAGAGGGAGGAAGGGGGGGGGGGCGCACACTGTGCCACCAACGATTTATTACAATAGAGGGAGGAAGGGGGGGGGGGCGCACCCTGTGCCACCAAGGAATTATTACAATAGAGGGAGGAAGGGGGGGGGGCTGCACTGGCCACCAATGATATTCAAACTGGGGAGGGGGGAGGGGGGGGGGTCTGCCCCCTGCTGCCTGGCAGCCCTGATCTCTTACAGGGAGATATGATAGTACAATTAACCCCTTCAGGTGCGGCACCTGAGGGGTTAATTGTGCTGATCACGGCCCCCTGTAAGAGATCGGATGCTGCTAGGCAGCAGGGGGCAGTCATGTACACAGTTTGTAGTATATTCTAACTAGAAGCGTCCCCATCACCATGGGAACGCCTCTGTGTTAGAATATACTGTCGGAAATGAGGTTTCACGATCTAACTCATATCCGACAGTATATTCTAACATAGAGGCGTTCCCATGGTGATGGGGACGCTTCAAGTTAAAATATACCATCGGATTGGAGAAAACTCCGATCCGATGGTATAAAAGGGACTCCAGACTTTACATTGAAAGTCAATAGGGACGGATCCGTTTGAAATGGCACCATATTGTGTCAACGTCAAACGGATCCGTCCCCATTGACTTGCATTGTAATTCAGGACGGATCCATTTGGCTCCGCACAGCCAGGCGGACACCAAAACGACTTTTTTTTCATGTCCATGGATCCTCCAAAAATCAAGGAAGACCCACGGACGAAAAAACGGTCACGGATCACGGAAAAACGGGACCCGTTTTTGCGGACCGCAAAAAAATACGTTCGTGTGCAGGAGGCCTTAACCGGAGATCCAACAGCTCCAGTTCCAATGGCTCCACAGCAACAGTTGTCCACCTGAGGTCAGAATAGAAGATCTGGAAGGAAGGTCTATATCTGGCAACAAGGGAAGCAGAAAGGGAGAATATATAGTAGCTGGGCTCTGGGGTGAAGGATTCACCTGCAGAAGGAGAGATGTGGAGCGCCGGGTCCAGAACTCTGGAATAGAAGGCCACTAAAGAATACCCCGTGCAATGCAGATGTAGGCAGGGATTGAGTGGCTGTGCTAAAACTCCGCCTGAGGAGGAAGCCAAGTAAGAGGAGCCACAACTGTATCGCTAGCCCATACTCCAGCGGAGGAGAGGGCCATACCGCAGAGGCCACCAATTCAGATCTAGAAGAATCCGCCACCTGACGAAGGAGCTGTGCATTAAGAGCCATAGTATGCAGTGGTAACACAAATACCACTCTCTCGGAAGTAGCCATCAAACTAAACTGTGAGGCCATCCGTAGGAGCCATGGCACCATACTGCCCCAGTTGAGAAGAGCTAGCTTTAACACTTTACCTGGAAGGCTCTGAACAGGAGTGACAGCAAGCTAGCGTCAGGGTAGAACCCCCAACTGAGGGGGGACTACAGAGTCAGTGAACGCTCGACTCGCTGAAACGTACTTCCAGAATATGCGCAATGGCATATGCACTACGTAGTGATGAGGACAATGTCCTGACCGACTGGAACCGAGAAGGCCCATGGAGAAGGGTGGTGTGTAGGACCCATAAATGTTGCTAGGCAACTCCTCCGAGAGACAGAGGATGGCACAACCATGCTCCAAACCAGCACTGAAGAGAAGAAGGATACCAAGTTAAAATAGCGACTGTATCCACTTGCGGCACCCATACACCGCCGATGCAGAGCACCGGCATCCGCGGGTATCAACTGTTGCAACGCCCCACAGAAGAAGCTAAGGCATCTAGCGCTGTGGCGTAGTTGAACTGTAGTAATCTAAGATGCTCAGGTATTCCCCTGTAAGCGGATCACTGGAGCAGGCATCTACTTATCTGTCCAGCCGCCATCTTCACCCTTACTCTTGTTCCAGCAGGGTCACCCCTTCAGCTACTGGCACCGTAGTGGCAGGACGCTGGAAGAGGGACTTGGACGGGTGACCCCTTGGCTGGCGGGATGCAGGGAGCGAGGCTGCCCTGCTCCACCTTGTCTTCTTGTGGGGGGAGGAGGCAGCGTGGCGAACCAACGCTGGCGTGCTCCCCCCGGGAGAACAAGGAGGCGAGGCGACCACTGTTTCCCACCTAAAAGAAGAGAAAAAAACTAACTAAAATAAAAAATCTTCAGGTCTTGCCTCCTATTGACACTAGATAAAACTGAAGCTCTCTCTCCAGGCTGGAGGGGGTATAGCTGCCAGGGGAGGAGCTAACAGCTTTTACTAGTGTCAACGCCTCATAGCTATACCCACGGTTCCTGTGTCCCCCAATGAATATGGGCGAGAAATGACATTTTATTTTTTGGGGACATTAGAAGGCTTAGAAGTTTGGAAGCAAATCTTGAAATTTTTTTGAAAATTTCCAAAACCCACTTTTTGAAGGACCAGTTCAGGTCTGAAGTCACTTTGTGAGGCTTACATAATAGAAACCACCCAAAAATGACCCCATTTTAGAAACTACACCCCTCAAGGTATACAAAACTTTGTTAACCCTTTAGGTGTTCCACAGGAATTAATGGGAAATGGAGATAAAATTTCTGAATTTCACTTTTTTGGCAGATTTTACATTTTAATCCATTGTTTCCAGTAGCAAAGCAAGGGTTAACAGCCAAATAAAACTCAATATTTATTACCCTGATTCTGCGGTTTACAGAAACACCCCACATGTGATCGTAAACTGCTGTACAGGCACACGGCAGGGCGCAGTAGTAAAGGAACGCCATATGGTTTTTGAAAGGCAAATTTAGCTGAAGCCCCCCTGATGCACCCCTACAGTAGAAACTCAAAAAAGTGACCACATTTTGGAAACTACAGGATAAGGTGCCAGTTTTATTGGTACTATTTTGGGGTACAGATCATTTTTAATTGCTCTATATTACGTTTTTGTGAGGCAAGGTAACCAGAAAATGCATATTTTGGCACCGTTTTTATTTTTTATTTTTACAGCGTTTACCTGAGGGATTAGGTCATGTGACTTTTTTTATAGAGAAGATCGTTACGCACGTGGCAATACCTAATATGTCTACTTTTTCTTATTAATTTAAGTTTTAAACAATAATAGCATTTTTGAAACTGAAATAATGATATTTTAGTGTTCACCTGATATATATATTTTTTTTTTACAGTGTTCACCGGAGTGGTTAGGTCATGTAATATTTTATAGAGCTGGTTGTTACGGACGTGGCGATACCTAATATGTATACTTTAAAAAAAGAAAAACTTTAGCACAATAATAGCAGTTTTGAAGCAAAAAATAATCATATTTTAGTGTCTCCATTGTCTGAGAGTGATAGCTTTTTTATTTTTTGACCGATTCTCTTAGGTAGAGTCTTATTTTTTGCGGGATGAGGTGACGGTTTGATTGGTTCTATTTTGGGGGGCATACACCTTTTTGATCACTTGCTGTTGCAATTTTTGTGATGTAATGTGACAAAAATAGCTATTTTTCACCTGAGGGGTTAGGTCATGTGATATTTTTATAGAGCTGGTTGTTTTACAGACGTGGCGATACCTAATATGTATTTTTTTTTTATGTATTTCACTTTAGCACAATAATAGAAGTTTTGAAACCAAAAATTTGATGTTTTAGTGTCTCCGTGTTCTGAGAGCTATAGTTTTTTTTATTTTTTGGGCGATTGTCTTAGGTAGGGGCTCATTTTTTGCGGGATGAGGTGACGGTTTTATTGATACCATTTTGTGGGGCATACGCCTTTTTGATCGCTTGGTGTTGCACTTTTTGTGATGTAAGGTGACAAAAATGGCTTTTTTTTTACACCCTTTTTATTTTCATTTTTTTATGGTTTTATCGGACAGGGTGGATGATGTGATATAACTATAGAGCCGGTCATTACGGACGCGGCGATACCTAATATGTGTGGTTTTTGTGTTTATTTTCAGTTTTTTATTATAAAATATGGGGAAAGGGGCGTTTTTATTTCTTTTTTACTTTATTAATTTTATTACTTTATTAATTTTTATTTAAAACACTTTTTTTTACTTACTTTATTTACGATGTTCACTTTTGGGGGTCTGATCCCCTCAGCAATGCATTACAATACATCTGTATTGTAATGCATTGCCTGTTAGTGTATGACACTGAGTCATACACTAACAGGTTGCCTAGGAGACCGAGCCTGAGGCTGGATCTCCTCTGCACCCGTAGAAGGCAGTTCCCGATGCCGTGCAACGCATTGGACAGCCTCTGCAAGGCATCGGGCTGCCTTGTGTCGCATCGGGTCCCCGCCACAGCAGCGGACCGCAGAATAGAAGGGGTAATCCGCTGGCATCGGCTTTTACAGCGATGCCGGCGGATACAGCAGGGACCCGGCTACCACGGACTGCCGGGCCCCTGCAGTGATCGTGCGCGCACCGCTCCAGTGCCCGCGCGCTCACTATGATGTACTATTGCGTCAAATTGCGGGAACGCAGTGGTTCCCATGACGTAGTAGTATGTCATAGGTCGGGAAGGGGTTAATGTAACCGGAATACCCCTTCAAGGCAAAGTTTGTTGAAGGGTTATTGACGCTTTCAATATTGATGACCTATAAGGCATTAACATTTATTATGTTCACATAATATTGGGGGCTTACATTCGGCATGCATGCTGTTCCCGTGCTGCCAGAGGTCTGCCACACAAAAAGTCAACTGTCTACCTATACCGCTAGCTTCTTTGATATGGTACGACCATGTTAGCCCAGCGGTCCGTGCCAGTGCTGCTGCCCCTACCCGCGGGCATGGGCTTCCTCTTTCCCTCCTGCTGCCATGATTCGGTGTACTGTATATGTGGTCCGTGCCAGAGCTGGATTGCCTATGGCTGGATTGCAGGAAGTATTTAAAGGCGCTTCCTGCCCCAGGAAGATGCCTGAGCAACTCATGGTCACTAACTTGTCTAGTGCCTTGTGTGGAGGTGTTTCTGCTTTTCTGTGTACCGGACCCTGCTTTTGGATTTATTGGATTTTGCTTGTTTGCCGCCTGCCTCTGCACTTGGACTTAGTTTACAGACTTTGCTTTATCGCTGCCAGCCCTGACCCCGGACTTTCTGACCACATATGTCCCCTTGGTGCTTGCATCAGTATCTCTGACCCCCTTGTCAGCTGCCACTGACTCAGGGACTGCTCTGGAGTGGCACCTGGCAACTACCCTAACGGCCCAAGCCTATCCTCACTATCAGAGGCTCTAGTGAAGACCAGGTAGTTGCTTAGTCATTCCCCTCCAGAGTATAGCCAGTCAGTGGCGCAGTGGGTCCACACCTACTTGCATAACAGACCACATGGTGCGGTCTTGTGGTGTTCGGGACGCCTAACTGAAATTATGAGTCCGCAATGTTTAAAGGGGTTGTCCTGCCATTTATATTGATGACCTATCATCAGGATAGGTCATCAATATCAGATTGGCAGGGGCCCAACACCTGGCACCCCCTGCCAATCAGCTGTCTGAAGAGGAGGCGACGCTCCATGCGAGCGCCGCTTCCTGGTCGTTACACTACGCGTCGTCTGATGTGGAGTGGCAGCGTATTGTAATTGCAAGCACCCATTCATTACACTGAGTCGCCAAAACTTTGGAGACGACGGGCAGTGTATTGAACAGGAAGCAGCACTCGCATGCAGAGCCTCCTCCTCTTCAAACAGCTGATCAGGGAGGGTCTAGGGAGTCGGACTCCTGCCGATCTGATATTGATGACCTATCCTGACGATAGGTCATCAATAAAAATGGCAGTACAACCCATTTAAGCTGGTCTGCATTGTTAATGGCCACACGGCCCCTGCAATACCAAGCGACCATTAAAAATGCAGACCAGCTTAACCTCTTAAGGACACATGACGTACCGGTACGTCATGATGTCCTGGTACTTAAGGACACATGACGTACCGGTACGTCATGTGTTGTTCCGATCACTGCCGCCCGGCCGGCAGTGATCGGAACAAGGAGCCTGCTCAAATCATTGAGCAGGCACCTAGGCTAAATGCGCGGGGGGGTCCCGTGACCCCCCCATGTCGGCGATCGCAACAAACCGCAGGTCAATTCAGACCTGCGGTTTGATGCGCTTTTTGCAGTTTCTGATCCCCGCGGTCCCTGACCGCGAGGATCAGAAACTTTATAATGTCCAAATTATATCTGTATCCCCCCCCCCTGCACCCCTGAGTGATTTTGGCCCCGTGGGAGGTGCAGGGGGAGGGTTGCGGGCGGTGGGGGCGGTGCGGGAGGCGGGCGGTGCGGCAGGCGGGATCGCGATCCCCCGCCCGCCTCCCCTTGTATAATCGTTGGCTTCTAGTGGGTATACCAGGGTGCCAGCACATTGCTGGCACCCTGGTATAAACGGCTGACATCTGCGATGCGATGTCAGCCGTTTAACCCTTTCCATACGAGCTCCCTCCCTCTCCCATCGGGGGGCTGCAGTGCCTTTGCAGCCCCCCGATGGAGAGGGAGAGAGCCCCCAGAGAGCCCCCCGACAGATCCCCTCCTTACCCTTCCCCGTCTGCGAAGTTCTGAGCAGACGGGGAAGGTTCCCATGGCAACAGGACGCCTGCTCAGGCGTCCTGCTGTCCATGGTGCTGAACAGATCTGTGCTAAAAGCATAGATCTGTTCAGTGTAAGTAAAATACAGTACAGAACAATATATATTGTACTGTACTGTATTATACAGACATCAGACCCACTGGATCTTCAAGAACCAAGTGGGTCTGGGTAAAAAAAAAAGTGAAAAAAAGTGAAAAAAAAGTAAAAATCAAAAAACACATTTATCACTGATTAAAAATGAAAAAAATAAAATTCCCTACACATGTTTGGTATCGCCGCGTCCGTAACGACCTGATCTATAAAACGGTCATGTTACTTTACCCGAACGGTGAACGCAATAAAAATAAAAAATAAAAAACTATGATGAAATTGAAATTTTGCCCACCTTACTTCCCCAAAAAAGGTAATAAAAGTGATCAAAAAAGTTGCATGTACGCCAAAATTGTAACAATCAAGCCGTCATCTCATACCACAAAAATCATACCCTACCCAAGATAATCGCCCCAAAACTGAAAAAACTATGGCTCTTAGACTATGGAAACACTAAAACATGTTTTTTTTTTGTTTCAAAAATGAAATCCTTGTGTAAAACTTACATAAATTAAAAAAAAGTATACATATTAGGTATCGCCGCGTCCGTATCGACCGGCTCTATAAAAATATCACATGATCTAACCCCTCAGATGACCACCGTAAAAAATTAAAAATAAAAACGGTGTACAAAAAGCAATTTTTTGTCATCTTACGTCACAAAAAGTGTAATAGCAAGTGATCAAAAAGTCATATGCACCCCAAAATAGTGCCAATCAAACCGTCATCTCAAAATGAGACCCTACTTAAGATAATCGCCCAAAAACTGAAAAAACTATGGCTCTTAAACTATGGAGACACTAAAACATTTTCTTTGTTTTCAAAATGAAATCATTGTGTAAAACTTACATAAAAAAAAAAAAAAAGCATACATATTAGGTATCGCTGTGTCCGTGACAACCTGCTCTATAAAATTACCACATGATCTAACCTGTCAGATGAATGTTGTAAATAACAAAAAAAACAAAAAACAGTGCCAAAAAAGCTATTTTTTGTTACCTTGCCTCACAAAAAGTGTAATATAGAGCAACCAAAAATCATATGTACCCTAAACTAGTACCAACAATACTGCCACCCTATCCCGTAGTTTCTACAATGGGGTCACTTTTTTGGAGTTTCTACTCTAGGGGTGCATCAGGGGGGCTTCAAATGGGACATGGTGTCAAAAAAAAACAGTCCAGCAAAATCTGCCTTCCAAAAACCGTATGCCATTCCTTTCCTTCTGCGCCCTGCCGTGTGCCCGTACAGTAGTTTACGGCCACATATGGGGTGTTTCTGTAAACTACAGAATCAGGGCCATAAATAATGAGTTTTGTTTGGCTGTTAACCCTTGCTTTGTAACTGGAAAAAAAATATTAAAATGGAAAATCTGCCCAAAAAGTGAAATTTTGAAATTGTATCTCTATTTTCCATTAAATCTTGTGCAACACCTAAAGGGTTAAAAAAGTTTGTAAAATCAGTTTTGAATACCTTGAGGGGTGTAGTTTCTTAGATGGGGTCACTTTTATGGAGTTTCTACTCTAGGGGTGCATCAGGGGGGCTTCAAATGGGACATGGTGTAAATAAACCAGTCCAGCAAAATCTGTCTTCCAAAAACCAAACGGCGCACCTTTCAATCTACGCCCCGCTGTGTGGCCGTACAGTAGTTTACAGCCACATATTGGGTGTTTATGTAAACGGCAGAGTCAGGGCAATAAAGATACAGTCTTGTTTGGCTGTTAACCCTTGCTTTGTTAGTGGAGAAAATGGGTTAAAATGGAAAATTAGGCAAAAAAATGAAATTCTCAAATTTCATTCCCATTTGCCAATAACTCTTGTGCAACACCTAAAGGGTTAACGAAGTTTGTAAAATCAGTTTTGAATACCTTGAGGGGTGTAGTTTCTTAGATGGGGTCATTTTTGGGTGGTTTCTATTATGTAAGCCTCGCAAAGTGACTTGAGACCTGAACTGGTCCCTAAAAATTGAGTTTTTGTAAATTTCTGAAAAATTTCAAGATTTGCTTCTAAACTTCTAAGCCTTATAACATCCCCAAAAAATAAAATATCATTCCCAAAACAATTCAAACATGAACTAGACATATGGGGAATGTAAAGTCATCACAATTTTTGGGGGTATTACTATGTATTACAGAAGTAGAGAAACTGAAACTTTGAAATTTGCAAATTTTTCCCAATTTTAATTAAATTAGGTATTTTTTGGTGCAAAAAAAAATTTTGTTACTTTATTTTACCAGTGTCATGAAGTACAATATGTGACGAAAAAACAATCTCAGAACGGCCTGGATAAGTCAAAGCGTTTTAAAGTTATCAGCACTTAAAGGGACTCTGGTCAGATTTGCAAAAAATGGCCTGGTCCTAAGGTGTAAAAAGGCTGTGTCCTTAAGGGGTTAAACAATGCGGTCTCATTATGGTCCAGTGTGGCCCGTTCGGCCTTGCGGTCCTTGACCATGCCATGTGGTTGTTCTCTAAGGAATCTCCTTGTATAGAAAAGCATATTTGACTGTACGGCGATCTTAACCAGTATACCCACCGCAAGAACATAGTAGTGCAGCCATCAAACTGAATGGGCTCTCAGAATAGTTTGCACGTTTTGGTGACCGTGACCCCAGAATTGCAGAAAGATTTAGCACTGCTGGATTTTTTGCGATTCGGGGGGTCACAATAATGTGCGAATTGCGCTGCGACTCCATTCAGTCTAGTGGTTGCACTGCTACATAGAAACCTTTGGTTGTGCAATGGGTGTCATCGCCAAGAATGCAGTGTAGCCCCAGCCTAAAAATAATCCTAACTGGACGGTAAAAGATTTTAATGTGGGTCAGATAAGGATGCTAGGTGTGATCATTTAGACCATTTACATCTCCAGTGACCCTTTAAAGGAGTCTGCGTCATCCTTGTTTGCTGCGGAATGATTATGGAACAGGTTTATTAAAGGATCTGATAAATTCTAAGAAAGCACAACGAAACAAACACAGCATTATAAGAGTAAAACATTGCAAAGCTGAATACAAACCAGACATCGTCAATTGTTCTTCATACAACCCGCTACATACTTTTATACACTATTATAATCCTACTGCCATAACAGCTCCACTTCTGGTGGTCACCCGGCGTCCCCACACCCCTAAATAGCAAAACTGCCTGTTTGTACAATGAGCTACAAATCTAAGTAGATTTGTCACCGAAGTGTCCAAGAAAAATGACCATAACCAAAACCTATCCCCTTTCCACAGAGTGTCTGATTGGTGGGGGTCCGACCGCTATTGCCACTGCACATCCCGAGAACAGGAGGCCTGTGCCCTCCGTGTGATGGAAGTAGCAGGAAGACTAGCATGTCAGCCGCTCTATTTAACTCTACAGGACTGCTGGAAATAGCCGAGTGCAACAGCTTGGCTATAACAGGAGGCTCCATATAACTGAATGGAGCAGCAGCGTGTATGCATGACTGCCGCTCCATTCAAACTGGGTGCACTGGCCCCTGTTTTAGTGATCAGTGGTGGCACCAGTGGTTGCATCCCCACCAATAAGACACTTATTCCCTATCCCTTTAATTGAATGCCTTATTCTGTTGGAGTTAAAGGAGTTGTCTCATCTGAGACAACGGGGGCATATCGCTCGAATATGCCTCCATTGTCTGATAGGTGCAGGTCCCAGCGGTGGGACATGCACCTATCTCCTAAACGGAGCCCCGAAAGTGGTGAAGGGCGCACTGCGCATGCACAGCCGCCCTCCATTCATGGGGCTGCTGAAAATAGCCAAGCTCTGGTTCTGCTATTTCCGTTGGGCCCATAGAAGTGAATTGGGAGCGGGGCCGGTCATGCACGTTGCGCTCCCATTCACTTCTATGGGGAGAGCGCTTGGTGGTGGTCGGACCAGAATCCTCCAGCCACCACTTTGGCTCGCTAAGGCGCTGGTCCCAGCGGTGGGACCAGCACCTATCAGACAATGGGGGCATATCCTAGCCCCCATTGTCTCAGATCAGACAACCCCTTTAAAGATTTTCTTACACCCGCACTGGACCTGACATGAAATTATAAAAATGGAGTTATTTATAGGGGAGTCCTACATAGAAAGTATACAGGTGTAGAAAGAACAGGAGGGGTTTGAAAGAGACTTTATCTCTACATATGCAAAAATGTTAGATGTTGTTCACACAATCTGTGTGTGCATGTTAAAGGTGTTTGCCGAAACTTTAATACTTTAATTTTGCATCTGATATGTGGGGGTCCGACAACCGGGACCCCCGCCGATCAGCTGTTTGAGAAGGCACCGGAGCTTGCAGCAGCACCGCAACCTTCTCTAGATCATGTGACGTCGCGTTCATCAGTCACATGGCCTAGGCGCAGCTCAGCCCCATAGAAGTACGGCACTGTGCTTGGTAAGCAGAGAGAAGGCTGCGGTGCTCACAGGTGTCATCTGATCAGCGGGAGTCCCGGGTGTTGGACCACCACAGATCAAATCTTGGAAAAACCTTTTAAGAACACCACGTGTAGGTTGTCTTGGCCAAGAGCCGGGCAGCCGACATCCTAACACGAGACCCTGCAGTTGGTCCATGTGAAGAAACCGGCACCTGTGCTTGTCTAGACACCTGTGGACCTGGAAACCGTAGATAAACTGGATTGTGTGCAGCGTAGCATACAGGATAATCTGGAGGACTCTGGCTAATGGCTCTGGTTTCACACGGGGTAATCTGAGGTTCTTTATTACGTCCCTCTGACTTGATCTCATTGACAGGCTTCATTCCTGCAGCCCACTGGTCTTTCTTCACGTCTACAGTAGAACGCTGAGGATCTTGGGACATCTGAATCTTCATATCTGATGCTACTTGGTCTTGTCCAGAGATTTTCAGATTGCTTCCAGGCTTTGCCAATAATCCGTTTTCATCTATGACGTAATCCTTTAGAGCCTTTTCTTTACGGATTCTTTGCAAGTCCTTGAGCTGTCTGAACTGTTGTGGGAGCTTGGTT
The DNA here is from genome assembly GCF_905171765.1 of Bufo bufo. Taxonomy (NCBI): domain Eukaryota; kingdom Metazoa; phylum Chordata; class Amphibia; order Anura; family Bufonidae; genus Bufo; species Bufo bufo. The sequence goes on along the minus strand of NC_053390.1, from coordinate 785,962,531 downwards.
CCAGGGATCTGGAATGAAAAAGTAATGCTTAAGGCTGCATTCACACGTCCGTGGTGTGTTGCGGACCTGCAAATTGGGGGTCCGCAACACACCAGCCCGGCACCCCCATAGAAATGCCTATTCTTGTCCGCAAGCTGCAGACAAGAATAGGACATGTTCTATCTTTTTGCGGAGCTGCGGACCCAAAATCGGGGCAGAGCACCGCAAATGCGGACAGCACACTGTGTGCTGTCCGCATCCATTCTGTCCCCATAGAGAATGAATGGGTCCGCACCCGTTCCGCAAAATTGCGGAACGGATGCGGACCCATTTTACAGACGTGTGAATGGAGCCTTAGAGATATTCTCATAAAATAAAAAAATATGAAAAAACTTTCCACAAAATGTATTGAAAGTGTGGAAAGAACTTGAAACCTGCAGGTATCCCAGTGCACTTGTGGCCACTTTCAAGGTGAGAGGCTATCCAAAACTTTCTTAAACATGGGAAAAAAATACTTTTATGCTATACTCAAATGAGGGCTTCAGTGCACTGAGGCAAGAGGCCTAGTCCTGCAGAGCTCACGCCCCTTGGTGCACTAAAGCCCTTATTTGCATAAAGAATAAGGGTACTTTCACACTTAGGCTTCATTCACACGTCCGCATTTTTTGTCCGCATCTTTTCCGCAAAAATGCGGAAGAGATGCGGAATATATGCGGACCCATTCATTTCAATGGGTCCGCAAAAGATGCGGACAGCATTCCGTATGCTGTCCGCATCCGCAAATCCGTACCGTTCCGCAATGCGGATCCGTCAAATAAGTACCGCATGTCCTACTTTTGTCCGCAAATTGCGGACCGTTGCCCCATTGAAGTGAATGGGTCCGCCAAAAAACGGATGACATGCGGAAAGATGTCAAATGTCATCCGCATGTCATCCGCAATTGCGGAACTGCAGGAAATAGAAAAAGAAGCCTGCCCCATGTGACCTTGAATCTCCAGGGAGACAGGTGGCAGGAAGACAGGAATTTATCTTCTGAGCCGACCAGCACATAGATTAGCAGACACTATGTGCAATTTTGAGGTAGAAAAACTTATAGTCCTCATCCAAGAGAGGCCAGCCCTGTGGGACTCCAGGACAGAAATTTACCATGAGCGGACCAGCAAAGATCAGTCATGGAATGAGGTATGCGTCGAGTTGCTGGCCACTGCATGGACCTCTGCTTCTAAAGACAAGAAAATTAAAATGCGTGAGTAAATACTTTACTTCAAAGTTATGTGTATTTAATATTAGTTATGTCATGTTGCATGGTGTGTGTACAGGCAGCCTGGCATGCACACGTGTACACCCAGCCTGCCAATGCACACATTCCTGTTGCATGGTGTGTGTACAGGCAGCCTGGCATGCACACGTGTACACCCAGCCTGCCAATGCACACATTCCTGTTGCATGGTGTGTGTACAGGCAGCCTGGCATGCACACGTGTACACCCAGCCTGCCAATGCACACATTCCTGTTGCATGGTGTGTGTCCAGGCAGCCTGGCATGCACACGTGTACACCCAGCCTGCCAATGCACACATTCCTGTTGCATGGTGTGTGTACAGGCAGCCTGGCATGCACACGTGTACACCCAGCCTGCCAATGCACACATTCCTGTTGCATGGTGTGTGTCCAGGCAGCCTGGCATGCACACGTGTACACCCAGCCTGCCAATGCACACATTCCTGTTGCATGGTGTGTGTCCAGGCAGCCTGGCATGCACACGTGTACACCCAGCCTGCCAATGCACACATTCCTGTTGCATGGTGTGTGTACAGGCAGCCTGGCATGCACACGTGTACACCCAGCCTGCCAATGCACACATTCCTGTTGCATGGTGTGTGTCCAGGCAGCCTGGCATGCACACGTGTACACCCAGCCTGCCAATGCACACATTCCTGTTGCATGGTGTGTGTACAGGCAGCCTGGCATGCACACATTCATCCTGGAAAAACACTGATTGTGTGTACAATAGATAAATGTCCTTTTACATTTTTGTTTGCACAATTAAAGATTATTTAATGAATACATTTTTTTTTTTTTTTTACAGTGGAGCAAATTAAAAAAAGGTGGTACACATGCCGGGATCAGTTCCGCCGCGAACTCAATAGTTCACAAAAGAGCGGTGATGGTGCAAAAAGAAAGAAGCCATATATGTTTACCAGGCAGCTCCAATTTCTGAAGCTAATAATGGACGTAAGACCGTAAGTAGTTTTTAAGTTATATATTTTTGGGGGTGCACCTTTCACCAGTTTGTACTCATTAAAATGTGGTACCTTACACAGTAGCACATGTGCCCTACTATGTCATGTAGTAAACAATTTTCATTTTAACCTCCGTTGCGGTGCAGTAGTCCATTAGATTTATGCGCCCTGTATGTAAATACCTAGCATGGGAACAGGGAGGAGGAGATATCTGCTTTTCTCACAGGGTGATTCTTCTATCTGGCATTAGGGTACATGTGCTACAGTGTGAGGTACCACATTTAAATAGTTTTAACTGGTGAAAGGTACTATGTTAATATTTGGTTAAATTTGATAATTTATGTTTTGCTTTTTTATTATAGCACGGTCGACAACTTAACCGAAGCTTCAGGTTCTCAAACCATATCTGGAGAAGTGGCAGAGAGGCCACACACTTCCACAATGGTGGAGGACCAACCACTGGGGATGGAAGAGCATGAAGGCACTGAAGAAGCCTCATGTTCGCAGCTTCTGACCACAGAAGAACCGACCTCTGAAAATGTTGAAGTCCCAGAAATCCCTCCCAGCAACGAGGCAGCAGAGGAACCCGTTTGCCGTTCTTCGGGCAGACGAGCTAGAAGAGTTAATACCGATTCCGGTTTAGATCTCCAACAAAGAGTAAATATGATGGTGATGGAGTATCTAAACCGGAATCGGTCAGACGGGAAGGAAGAAATCACCTTAAAAGGGCTGGCTCCTTGCTTCCGCCGTGTGCCCGAAGAACGGCAAACACGTTGTGTTTCTGCAATTGCCATGCTTATGGACCTTTTTTCTGGCCCCCAGGAGCCACATCATCTCATGGACTACATGATAAATTCAAGAAATGCCATGCTTCATGTCACTCCTCCTGCAAGTCACCGTCCTGATCCCCCTATGGTCCATCCTCCAGGCCCTTTCATGAGGGATTTATATGACCTCTAATTTTTTTTTTTGGGTTGGGGTTTGGGTTTGTTCTTAATAAAAAATGTTTTCCTTTCAAACTTTGACTGTTATTTTTCACTTTAAAGTTTAAGATTTTGAACATTTTGGCCAAATTTGATATTGATGACCTATTATAAATTTCGGTCATTTATATTAAAAATGGTCTAATGCACACGAAAGCTCATGCTTCAGTTCCATGCATTTGGTCCCGCAATTTGTGGTCCCCAATACACAGAGAACTAAAGTTCTGCATTCGGGACTGATCCAGACCCATTCTACTTGAATGAGTCCGGGATCCGTCCGTTCTGCATCATCGTGATTGAGAAGGCACACATATTAGTGCTATTGACATCACCAAACACAGTGCTTGGTAAAAGCATCTGCCCATCAGTGGCAATGTTTTGGGCAAATAAGGTACCCATTTCCATGCCCGATCTAGTGATGTGCAAATGAGAGCATTGTAGTATGAAATGCTCCCATTCTCACATCGCAGTGTCTACCTGGATGAAATTATGATGTAATATACTTACCTTTTCAGCGTGGAAGGATTTGCTCAGTGGATTGCAGGCCAGATTACGTCTGTTGTTGTCCTTGTTGAAAGCTAAACGCATACATATACCATTTTGTTTCAAAAAATTGGACATGATCCTATTCAGCTGAGAGGACATGATCAAATGTAAAAGTTTACAAACATTATTTTATAGACGTAATTAGAAATGAGGTATTAGAAGGTATTTACACCAAATTTCTGAAAAAAAATAGGAATTGGCACAATACCCCAGCCCGCAAGCCCACGTCAAGGGTCCTCATTATATCTTGCGAGTCCCTAATCTAAAATAACAACAGGGGATCTAACTAAACTAAGGAATTTCCATTTTTATCCAATTTAAACCAGATTCCAGCTGAAATCAGCGTCTTCCACGGATGGCATCCAACTGCCACGACAATGCCCCCTCAGGACTGGAGAAGTAGTCGGCATAGAGTTCCCGAACAGCTAGTCCAGCTGTTCCAGGGCGTCCAGGCCGGCTCAGGTCTAAACTGACTGAAGATGTCATATTTAGGCCCAAATCTGCATCTGTTGAGGCATCGTGGATCCTGGTGAAGTTGTGTAGTAGTACACAAGCCTGTATCACCAGGGTGGCATTGTCCGGATTCATCTGTATGGATGACATGAATACTCTCCACTTAGTGGAGAGTATTCCGAAAGCGCACTCCACATACCGACGGGCGCGAGACAATCGATAGTTGAAAATGCGCTTCCTGTCATCCAGATCGCGTCTAGGGAAGGGCCGCATCAGGTGGGGTGCCAATGCAAATCCTTCGTCTGCCACGATCACAAATGGAGCCGGCGGAACTGCAGATCCGGGAAGTCTACTGGGCTCTGGCAGGGCAAGCTGGTTTGTCTGAAGCCGTTCACCCATTCTGGAAGCACTAAAGATGCGGCTGTCTGAAGTGCTCCCATAGGCCCCGATATCCACAATTACAAACCTGTAGTTACTGTCAGCAAGGGCCATCAGCACTACAGAAAAATATTGCTTGTAATTGAAATACCGGGACCCTGAATGAGGCGGCTTCTTCACACGGATATGCTTACCGTCCAGTGCCCCAATGCAGTTAGGAAACTGCGCCGATTGGTAAAATCCCTCGGCGATACGTAGCCAATCTTCCGCCTTGGGGGTGGGCATCACCGCTTCTCTGAGACGCTGCCATATAACTGTACAGGTATGACAGACGATCCCAGAGATTGTAGAGATTCCAAGCAGAAACTCAAAATGCAACGAAGCGAATGAATTTCCAGTAGCAAGGAATCTGAAAAATACAAAAAAGAAAAGAAAAAAAAGTTCAAACTTTCATTATAATATATTGATATTGAATATATATCAGTGGTGGTGAACCTATTGCACGGGTGCCAGAGGCGCCACTCGGAGCCCTCTCTGTGGGCACCCACACCCTGGAAAAAGTCTGACTGTACCAATATGACCTTTCCTGCCATTCATCAGCACAGGACGCACCATGAACAGCACAGGCAGCGCATTGAATGTAGACAGGCTATTATAGCTACTACATGATAAAGTACATGAAAGATATACTAGATTGGACGGTAGGATTTAGGTTAACTTGCCACGTTGGCACTTTGTTTTAAATAAGAGGGTTTGGGGTTGTGGTTTTGGACACTCGATCTCTAAAAGGGTCGCCATCACTGATATATAGGATCTAAAAATGCCACATTCACTTACCTCAGGGTGACAAGCAAGCGTTGTTCAGCAGATATGCAGCGCCTCATGCTGGTGTCCATGAAATTAAGGTCAGGATGAAGAGAGACCAGCAGATGATCGAATGCTTCCATGGACATCCGGCAATAGCTTTTGAACTTTAGAGGGTCACGTCGCAGATCGTTGTATAACTTATGAAATTGTCCTTTCTGAAGGCGCTGAGCAACAATGGGATGGACCCACTGCCGTCTCCTCTTCCTCCCCGGTTCTTCATCCAGCATAGATGACGGCTGTCTGAATTGCCGAGAGAGAAGCCAGTAAAATAGTACGTTATCCATGTCTTCTGCCATGATGATCGCGGAGAAATCGGTAGAAAACTATGCCAGCCAAGCAGAGGTTTCTTACACAGCTCTGAACGACACCAAAAGCACAATAAAATGGCGACTGTACAAGCACATGTCCTCTGTTCTTATAGACCTTTTTTTTTTTCTAGGGCACACTAGCAACATCTTTTCCTCCTTCTTTTTCTGATTTTTGCTGAAACACGGAAACACGGAAACACGGAAAAGATGCGGATGCACTTTTGAAAAAAAAACGGAACACGGATCAGCAAAAAAACGGAACACGGATCAGCAAAAAAACGGAACGTAAATCTGGAAAGAAAAAATACTGACGTGTGAATAAAGCCTAACGTTATTCTTTTCCGGCACTGAGTTCCGTCCTAGGGGCTCTATACCGGAAAAGAACTGATCAGTTTTATCCCCATGCATTCTGAATGGAGAGTAATCCGTTCAGGATGCATCAGGATGTCTTCAGTTCAGTCTTTTTGCCTTTTTAGGACGCAGTTAATACTGCAGCATGCTGCGGTTTTATCTCCGTCCAAAACTCTGGAACACTTGCCAGAATGCTGGATCCGGCATTTCTTCCCATTGAAATGCATTTATGCCGGATCCGGCCCCGAGTGTTCCGGCAAAATGGATCCGGCATTGTGGTCTGCGCATGCTCAGACCGCAAAAAAATGCGAAAAGAAAATAAATGCCGGATTCGTTTTTCCGAATAACACCGGAGAGACGGATCCGGCATTCCAATGCATTTGTCATACGTATCAGGATAACAAATGCCATCAGTTTGCATATGTTTTGACGGATCCGTCGCCGGAACTGCCTGCCGGAATCCTCTGCCGTAAGTGTGAAAGTACCCTAAGGGGGTCATTTAATAACCAGAAATACGCCTATATTAGGTTCTTTTGCACCACAATCTGCAACTTTTTTCGAATGCGTTTTTGGTAGACCGCGCGTATTTCAGGTGACCACTCCAGAATCAGAGTATCCACTCCTGCACCTATGGGTAAATCATTAAGTATCCGCAGGAATCCCTTTTCCTCCACTGACTCCTATGGAATACCAAAATCCCACTGATAGTGAAGTACTGCTATTGTCGAACGCAAGCACACCTGAAGTTATACTTACAAGCGCACAGCAGTATTCAGACACTATAGGAGCAACTCCATCTAGGTCCTCCTTCCCAATGTTGATCCTATAAGGGGTTCGCTACAATAGTGAGGTACTCTCTCCCATTTGTATAAAACAGGTATTTTTTTTATACTCACAATTCCATAAAAAAATATAAGCATTTCTCAAATAAAAGCAGCAGCCTTATGCACGCCCCGGGTTTCGCCTTGAGCTTCCGTGAGCTGCCCCTGACAAAGCTCAAGGCGAAACCCGGGTCGGGTGTGCATAAGGCTGCTGCTTTTATTTGATAAATGCTTATATTTTTTATGGAATTGTGAGTATAATAAATACCATTTTTATACAAATTGGCCGGTCCGTCTCGTTTACCATTTTCTATGTCTGGTTTAGGCGTAGAGAATGGTCTAAATGTAAGACAGCAAGGAAGCTGTCTTACATTTAGAAGCGGCGGTGGATCCGCTGAAGTTATGTAGAGGTCGGCGCAGCTATAGGGATATTAAGAACGGCGTCTAAAACGCTGGTCTTAATAAACTACCCCCTAAAAGTATTTTTTCTTGTGATCGCCGCGTTCTCATTGTAATCAGCAGGATCAACCCTACCATGCAGTATGCTTGGTTTAATAGAGTTGAACCTGCTGCCAGGTGCTTTTTTAATATGACCCCTCTGCGACCTGCACCAACCACTCCATGGTCGCAGCCTTGCTCCACCCAAGCCGCGGTCATTACACCTATCAAAATGTAGAAGTGCCGAGCAGGAAAAATAAGGGCAAACACATGATAAAATGGCACCAGAAAAAATGTATCTAATTAAAAAGGCACAAAACAGACCACAATTCTAACACATGGGGATAATAAATTCCACCCATAAGTCACCATAAAGGAGTGGTCCTCCATGACTTCCAATACAGATATACAGCTCTATATGTAAGTAATGGGACTATCACTGTTACCTGCAACCAATTTGTGGCATCGTTGTGCTCATAGACTCTTAGATAAGCAGCTACAATGGAAGTAAAGTCCGCCATCATTGAATTCGCCATAGTCAGATAAAGAGACAAGACATAGGACGCCTCCAGTGCTAAAGCTTTCTGCAGGGGTGAAGACATGGGGTGCAATGACCAAAGCAGATTATCCTGTTCAAAGAAACACAAGTGCTGCATTAGTGCACATTAATGGTGGACGGCAGCATCCTTCTAGTCTCCAGGTAGTCCTCCATACCGCTGCATATTACGGTCACAGGTACCGGCCTGCTGCTGCTCTATTGTATTGAGCTGGCATCACCATAGGGCTCTAGTTCGGTTCAGTAGAACGGTGAACAAGCTGTGTCTAACCATCCTTTTCTACGGAAAATGTTGATGGCCTTGGATATTAAAGTGGTTATCCGACCCTGGAAATGCCCCCCCATATTCCTGGGCTCCTCACACACAATGTACTTACCTGGCTCCCCGACATGCACGTTGCTTCTGAAGCCTGCGCGGCCAAAGCTGCTTCTCCCTGTGCACGGATGAAAACATCCGGCTTCAGTGGGAGGGCTGCAGCCAGTGACGGGGACGAGCCTCCCTAGCATCACCACGTGTAGGTTGTCTTGGCCAAGAGCCGGGCAGCCGACATCCTAACACGAGACCCTGCAGTTGGTCCATGTGAAGAAACCGGCACCTGTGCTTGTCTAGACACCTGTGGACCTGGAAACCGTAGATAAACTGGATTGTGTGCAGCGTAGCATACAGGATAATCTGGAGGACTCTGGCTAATGGCTCTGGTTTCACACGGGGAAATCTGAGGTTCTTTATTACGTCCCTCTGACTTGATCTCATTGACAGGCTTCATTCCTGCAGCCCACTGGTCTTTCTTCACGTCTACAGTAGAACGCTGAGGATCTTGGGACATCTGAATCTTCATATCTGATGCTACTTGGTCTTGTCCAGAGATTTTCAGATTGCTTCCAGGCTTTGCCAATAATCCGTTTTCATTTATGACTTAATAAACTATCCCCTAAAAGTATTTTTTCTTGTGATCAGCGCGTTCTCATTGTAATCAGCAGGATCAACCCTACCATGCAGTATGCTTGGTTTAATAGAGTTGAACCTGCTGCCAGGTGCTTTTTTAATATGACCCCTCTGCGGCCTGCACCAACCACTCCATGGTCGCAGCCTAGCTCCACCCAAGCCGCGGTCATTACACCTATCAAAATGTAGAAGTGCCGAGCAGGAAAAATAAGGGCAAACACATGATAAAATGGCACCAGAAAAAATGTATCTAATTAAAAAGGCACAAAACAGACCACAATTCTAACACATGGGGACAATAAATTCCACCCATAAGTCACCATAAAGGAGTGGTCCTCCATGACTTCCAATACAGATATACAGCTCTATATGTAAGTAATGGGACTATCACTGTTACCTGCAACCAATTTGTGGCATCGTTGTGCTCATAGACTCTTAGATAAGCAGCTACAATGGATGTAAAGTCCGCCATCATTGAATTCGACATAGTCAGATAAAGAGACAAGACATAGGATGCTAGGGAGGCTCTTCCCCGTCTGCTATTGGCTGTCACCCCCCCCGATGCCGAAAGTTTTCATCCGTGCACAGGGAGTAGCAGCGGCGGCCGTGCAGGCTTCAGAAGCGATGCGGGTGTCAGGGAGCCAGGTAAGTACATTGTGTGTGAGGGGCCCGGGCATATATGGGGGAGCATTTAAGGGGTCGGATAACCCCTTTAAATAACAGCATACAATGTTATCTAAGGCTAGCAGGATATTGTCATGTATTAAACGAGGCATGGACTCGCGGGGCAGGGATGTGATATTACCACTTTACAAAGCGTTGGTGCGGCCTCATCTGGACTATGCAGTTCAGCTCTGGGCACCAGTCCATAGAAAGGATGCCCTGCAGCTGGAAAAAGTACAGAGGAGAGCGACTAAACTGATAAGGGGCATGGAGGGTCTTAGTTATGAGGAAATATTAAAAGAATTAGATTTATTTAGTCTTGAGAAGAGATGTCTAAGGGGGGACATGATTAACGTATACAAATATATAAATGGGCCGTACAAAAAATATGGTGAAAAAATGTTCCATGTAAAATGCCCTCAAAAGACATGGGGGGCACTGCGTCGGACTGGAGAGGAAAAGGTTCAGTCTCCAGAGGTATCAAGCGTTCTTTACTGTAAGAACGGTGAATCTGTGGAATAGACTTCCTCAGGACGTGGTCACAGCAGGAAGAGAAGACAGTTTTAAAGAGGCTACGTCACTGTCCAAAGAGACTCTGTAGTCTTTGGAAGAACTTTTCATAGCGGTCGGGGGCAAATGGGGAAGAGAAAAAAGGTGGGATGTGAATTTTAGAAAAAATGAGCGAGTTCCAGACTTCTACTATCCATTTACATAAGATGAATGATTATGTAAATGGTAGTAGAAGTCTGGAACTCACTCCCTTTTTCTAAAATTCACATCCCACCTTTTTTCTCTTCCCCATTTCCCCAGGTTTTTATTAAAATATTTGCTCGGTTTGCTTTGCGCAGCTTTGGTTCCTGCATTTCAATACATAGAAAGCTGCAGAATGCTGTTCTCTGCTATATCAGTCAGACTGGCTTTGTCACAACTTGTCTCCAGTCCCTCTTATGATCATTCAGGGGAGGAAAGAGAGGGACTGGAGACATCTGACAGCGTTGACTTCTAATGCTATTCTGCAGCCTGCTATGTACTGGAGAGCATGCAAAAAAGGTGGGATGTGAATTTTAGAAAAAAGGAGCGAGTTCCAGACTTCTACTATCCATTTACATAAGATGAATGATTATGTAAATGTTAGTAGAAGTCTGGAACTCACTCCCTTTTTCTAAAATTCACATCCCACCTTTTTTCTCTTCCCCATTTGCCCCCGACCGCTATGAAAAGTTCTCCCAAAGACTACAGAGTCTCTTTGGCCAGTGACGTAGCTATAGTGGTTAAGAGGTAGCAGTCGCATCTGGGCCTGTGGGAACAAAGATCCTTCTGGCATATAACAAGACACCAGGATTAGAACAGTACCTCGGGGCCTGTTAGAGATTTTACATTGGGGAAAATCAGCTGCCGCAGAACCTCATATTACACACCTCAGCTGCTGCAGTACCTCATAATACACACCTCAGCTGCTGCCCAACCTCTTTGTCTTGCACTTTCTACTCCATCCCTTTGCTGGAGTAAGATTGAGACCATTTTTGAGACTTTTTGAATTCAGGAATGGAGAGCTTGATAAATCCCTCCACTCCAATATATACCCATGGGGACACAGATTTAATATACTGTGAATAGTGTATTTACCTTCATTATCTCCTGTGTCTTTGGCAGGAATGAAGTCTTAGAGGGGTCTAGATTTAGATGTTTGGCCAAACAGTCCACAAAGGAATTTGCACATTGTGGGAGAAAACCACCAGTGGTCATGTGGAACAGGAAGACGTCAGCCACCTAAGATATGGGTATATTCGTGATTAACAATATCACTATGGAGTGACACTATATCAGGCATATAAGGTAGTTAAAGGCATAAAGACTAGGGCATCAATATCTGATCAGTGGTGGTGTGACTGGTACCCCCTCTGATCATACTATGCCAAGCACTGCACCATATACTGTATAGCATTCATGTCTGGTATTGCAGCTCAATCCCATTCACTTGACAGGCCAAGAAAGAGACTGAGGCGCTTACGTGAGCGATGTGGAACCTTCAACCAACTGATCGGCAGGGGTGCTGAGGGTTGGATCCACCCGATCAGATATTAATGATCTATCCTGGGGATAGGACATCAATATTTAAATCCCAGAAAACCCCTTTAAGACAATGGGAGTCTTATCATGAAAGTCTCATTGTTAGGGGACTGGCTGCTAAGATCCCAAAAGATTACGAAAGGACCATCAAAGGAAATTGACTTCAGAAAAGAGTAGTCACTTCCTGTTGATGGTCAACTTAGTGAAGAGTAGGTACTAGGTGCTAGACCCTCATCTTTTAGAAATTTAGGAGATGTATACCTAACATGAAAGCAATATTTCTGCTCCATCTTAAAAGGGTTTTCTGAGATTTTCATATTGATGGCCTATCCTCAGGATAGGTCACATCAGTATGAGATTGGCGGGGGTCCGACTCCCGCCACCTCTGCCGATCAGCTGTTTGAGAAAGCTGCAGCTCTCACCGGAGCTCTGGTAAGCGCAGGGGCCTCCTCACTGCTTACCAAGCACAGTTCCATCCATTGTATTGCGGTTGTCCTTGGTATTGTAGATCTGTCCTATTCCCTTGAATGGGGCAGAGCTATGCCTAGGACACATGACCGATGAATGTGATGTCACATGGCCTAGGAAGAGGCCTAAGCCCTCATGGAGCACCACGGACTCCTCATACAACTAGTCAGCAGGGGACTCCCGCCGATCTGATATTGATGACCTATCCTGAGGATAGGCCAACAGTATCAAAATCCTGGAGAACCCCTTTACAGCGGCAGATTGGCCATAGACCTTACAGGGAAATTTCCCAGTGGGCCGATGCCCAGGGGGCTGCCCAAGCCCTCCTCTTTGCTGCTGGTGTTCATGTACCCGGCTAGAGACCGCACATGCCTTCCTGAACTCAACTGCTGTGGCCTCCACCTCACCTCCTATGCCCCCAGCTTCATATCTTAATCAGAGACAACTGGAGGAGGAGGATAATGAAAATGGCAGCTATTGATGGCCACCACAGATGGACAGCTTTTAGGGCAATATATTGTGCTGCACTGTGTTATGTGGTTCTGATGGGGCGGTATTTTGCACTTTGGTATTGCTGACCCCGTCTACTTGTATTACCCACCTTCTGTCATTTTGAACCCCGCTAAAACATGGGCCAATTTTTGCTTTTTTTTTTCCAGGCCACTTTAAGTTCCCAGTCCGCCCCTGCCCCTTTAACAGAGAGAACTTAACAATGTAAATGAATACTGAAACATGAAGAATATTATAAAGTTGTAGAACTTTTCACAGCAAAAAGTATTTACAGAAAACCCCACTGAATGGTTTTGTTATTGATGGAACAACTTACCTGAGTGTCAAATACATTATTGAGTACAGTCCCATACTGGTGGAAGAGACAGTCTGATAATCTGCGGCAGTCATGAACAACCTGTCAGAAGACATTTCAACAAAGGTTCTAAGAAGAACAATGGCCACGTTACACAATAACATAATCTGTAGCATTGTTATAAATATGCTCAAATCAGTTCATAAGCAAAGGATACTATTTACTAAGAAACTCCATTTTATGTCAGTTTTCTTTTAAAGCTTATGGACAACTTTGATCGTATTTTTAAGCGATTGCATAAATGATGTATTAAAACGATTTCTTATAGGTTTTTATTAAAATATTTGCTCGGTTTGGTTTGCGCAGCTTTGGTTCCTGCATTTCAATACATAGCAAGCTGCAGAATGCTGTTCTCTGCTAAATCAGTCAGACTGGCTTTGTCACAACTTGTCTCCAGTCCCTCTTATGATCATTCAGGGGAGGAAAGAGAGGGACTGGAGACATCTGACAGCATTGACTTTGAATGCTATTCTGCAGCCTGCTATGTACTGGAGAGCATGCAAGCTGCAGAAGCAAAAAAAAAAACTTGCAGAAAATAACAACAGACTTTAGGACACAAGAGAAATTGAACTGCAAATATATCAGAAAGTTGCTAGAAGTTCCTAGAGTTTTCTTCTTTAATATCCCATGCCTTGCCTCCTCCCTGCCGCAGCCTTTTTCCGTTTTATTCATTTAAAGTTTTTAACTCCCTGCCTTCTAACAGCCATAACTGGTCACTATACCTGACAACAAATGGATGTGCAGGCAGTGTTCAGCTAGGAAACACAAAGATGGCGCACCATAGGGTAATAACGTAGGTGTATAGTAAAAAAGTGTCTCCAAAAAGGAGGCTCACCTTGTGTGGTTGTGCCATGCGTAGGCACGACTCTAGTGTAAGCTCATCTGGGATTGTTTTGATCCCCTCTAAAGCGGATGGTGTGCAGCCAAGGATACAGGCACTTCTGGTCAGGGATGCCTGGGGTCCCTCAGAAGGTAAGTGGATCAGCAGAGAAGATATCCCAAGGCGCAAAAAAACCATCCAATAGTTTGAATCAAATTCAGAGGTTTTTATTCTGCAAGTGGTACAACGCGTTTTGGGGACAGTGGTCCCCTTCGTCAGGTACAGAATGCTTGCATACAGTATTGTGATTGTTACATACATATAAATACCCTAAAAAAAACGCCAACAACACTGAATTGGTGGTCAAGGGGGGGGGGGGGGGATGGGTGGTGACATAGAACAAAAATGAATATGCTAGGTTTTTATTAATTTTTAATAAAAGACTAATGTGAGAGCATGAGAAGGGTTAAAAAACGTTGGTGGGGTGAGTGGTGTGCGAAAACTATTCTTATTAAACAAAGGAGAAGCCTTTTCGGCGATGCCTGATGCTTGCCGAGGCAATGGTGGTGTGGAAGCGCTCATGTGACCCGGATACGTGGTCATGTGATCTCAGGGGCGGGCACGTCACCTCCGCTGCCCAGCAACGAGACGCTGAGGCAGCCCGACCCGATCAGACAGTATGTGCTGGCGGGAGGAGAAGAGCCACGGCACAGGAGGCTAGAAGGATCCCTGTCAGTATTAGGCTGGCAGGGGGAACTGATGGGGGCACACACAGGGGCACATTAATGTTCAAAAAGATGCATAAATGATTTAAAAATATTATAAAAGATGCAACAATTGGGTAACAAGGGAAAATATATAAACAAATAAATAAATAAAGCAAAAAGACAAAAAACTATGAAAAGTCAATAGACTGGATTAAAAACATGAATGAGTTAATGAATGATGGGAAAAGGTGTCTAGATTTCTAATTGAACTAGTAGATGAATATAAATGGCTAGATGAATGAATGGTGATGTATAGAGATGATGAGTAGTGAAGCATAATGATGTGTAGAAATGAAATAGATGATAAATAAATAAATATGAGAATCCTTGTGACACAAGAATTGGTTGGGTTCTGGATGTTGTACTGTGAGGTTAACTGTAAAGGGGAGAAATCAGGTGATCGGTTAGGAATAGATGGACGGGATATATAATGATGGACGGGATATATATTGATGTATGAGGATAGGTATGTTGAACAGGTTGTATGTGAAAACGTATTCTTCTGAGGATAGAGAGCGTTTTTGAGACGTTTTGAGATGTGGGATGGAAAAGTGGACCATCGCATCAGTGATGCAGAAAAAAAAAAAAAAAGAGAGATTGGTCACAGGTTAATTTCAAATGCCTCGTTCAGGCCGTGTGGATTTATACAGTTCAGTTTATAAATCCAAAACATTTCTCGTCTTCTTAAGGTCTGAATGATATTGTAACCGTCGGTTTTGGCTTGCTCAATTGGGGTTATGGAGAATCCAAAGAAAGAACCTTGATGGTGGGCTGTGGCATGTCTAGATATACTGTGTTGTAGGAACTTCTTTTTGACATTGAATCTATGTTTGTTTAATCTATTGCGGAGGGTTTGGATGGTACGTCCTATATACTTTAGACTGCAGGGGCAGGTGATCAGTTGAATGACGTTTGTTGAACCACAGTACAGATGGTCCTTAATCGGGAACGACTCGCCACTGTGACCGTGGAAGGAGTTAGTGACGTTGATGGACCTGCAGCAAAGGTGTCCTCGAAAACCCCCATAAAAAGATTTGAGAAGCTGGGCACGAAACGTGTGCCCATAGCGGTACCATTGGTCTGTAGATACATGGGGCCAGATTTATCATTAGGCTACTTTCACACTAGCGTTCGGAGCGGGTCCGTCTGATGTTTCATCAGACGGATCCGCTCCGATAATGCAGACGTTTGCATCCGTTCAGAACGGATCCGTCTGCATTATAACTTAGAAAAATTTCTAAGTGTGAAAGTAGCCTGAACGGATCCGTCCAGACTTTACATTGAAAGTCAATGGGGGACGGATCCGTTTGAAGATTGAGCCATATGGTGTCATCTTCAAGCGGATCCGTCCCCATTGACTTCTATTATAAGTCTGGACGGATCCGCTCGCCTCCGCACGGCCAGGCGGACACCCGAACGCTGCAAGCAGCGTTCAGGTGTCCGCTCACTGAGCGGAGCGGAGGCTGAACGCTGGCAGACTGATGCATTCTCAGCGGATCCGCCTCCACTGAGAATGCATTAGGGCTGGACGGTTGCGTTCGGGGCCGCTTGTGAGCCCCTTCAAACGGTGCGCACGAGCGGACACCTGAACGCAGGTGTGAAAGTAGCCTTACTCTGACAGCTCACTCCACTTTCACATATAGCTAAAGTCAGTTTTAGCCAAGTCAGATTTATGATTGGCCCTTTAAGACTGTAATAAATGTGGTTTGACGGTAGCAGTTTATTCGTCAGTAAGCAGCTTTACAAAAGTCTCATGTTTTTACGAAAAAATCGCATGTTATATTAAAAAGTCTCATAAGATAAGCATGGTCCTCACTGGAGTGAAATTGCGCATTTTTTTGCGACTTTTTAAATAGTCCCAATAGTAAATCTGTCTAGAGATTAATTTACATAAGAAAACACGCCCACTTTCAGAAAACTGGCGAGCATAGTGCAGAGCTGAAAAAAGTCGCAAATTTGTGCGCAGTTTTAGCGTTTGAGCATTGTTTTGCGCTTTTTCACTCCATTGTTCTGACTTGAGCTAATGATAAATCTGGCCCATGGTGTCTTGAAATTTGAAAACGTTATGGGTGAGGATGAAATGGATGCTTTTCAGAATAAAAGTTTTTTGATCCTGTGGCATTTGGTCGTCTTTGTCAACAAACAATTCTGTGCATTTGATGCCCAGGTCGTGTTGAATATTTGAGTGTAGAGACGTCACACGCAGGGTTAACTAGTAGTATGAGTCCTTCCAATTGGTGTTTTGTATTAGTTGTGACACCTTTTCCCATCATTCATTAATTCATTCATGTTTTTCATCAAACTTATTGGGAATCTCACAAGAAAAACAATGGTGTGCTTGGTTTTAACGTAACTTTATTCTTTCATGAGTTATTTACAAGTTTCTGACCACTTATAAAATGTGTTCAACGTGCTGCCCATTGTGTTGGATTGTCAATGCAACCCTTTTCTCCCACTCTTCACACACTGATAGCAACACCGCAGGAGAAATGCTAGCACAGGCTTCCAGTATCCGTAGTTTCAGGTGCTGCACATCTCGTATCATCTGAAGGCAATCGTCTATGCTGTGAAGATACGAGATGTGCAGCACCTGAAACTACGGATACTGGAAGCCTGTACTAGCATTTCTCCTGCGGTGTTGCTATCAGTGTGTGAAGAGTGGGAGAAGAGGGTTGCATTGACAATCCAACACAATGGGCAGCACGTTGAACACATTTTATAAGTGGTCAGAAACTTGTAAATAACTCATGAAAGAATAAAGTTACGTTAAAACCAAGCACACCATTGTTTTTCTTGTGAAATTCCCAATAAGTTTGATGTGTCACATGACCCTCTTCCTATTGAAAAAACAAAAGTTGGATTCAAAATGGCTGACTTCAAAATGGCCGCCATGGTCACCACCCATCTTGAAAAGTTTCCCCCCTCACATATACTAATGTGCCACAAACAGGAAGTTAATATCATCAACCATTCCCATTTTATTAAGGTGTATCCATATAAATGGGCCACCCTGTAGTCTATTGACTTCTCATAGTTTTTTGTCTTTTTGCTTTATTTATTTGTTTATATATTTTCCCTTGTTACCCAATTGTTGCATCTTTTGAATAATTTATGCATCTTTTTGAACATTAATGTGCCCCTGCATGTGCCCCATTTAGATCCCCCTGCCAGCCTAATACTATAAAGAACAGAGAAAAAAGGGGAAGTTAATTCAGACCCGTAGGGATCACGGAGTATCCCAAAGGAATGAAAAATCGGGGCGCCGACAGGGGTGGTGGAAAAAGGAGAAAGAGAATATGAGGGAGAGGGAGGGGAAGGCAGCTCCAGAAAGTGTTTGTGATTACAGACACTTAACAAGATAGTATATGCGTGTGTAGGGTGATATATCTGCCGTGTTGAACAGAGTCAAACACTTGCAGTAAAGACCCCAAAGAAAAAATGAGGGAAAACGAGCGCCAAACCCTGTGTCAAAGAACAGTTGAAAAATAAAAAGTGGAATAAGAGTAGAAGGCACCAATTGCAGTGATAACTACTATGTTGCACAAAATATATCATAAAGCATTAGAGTGGAGTAAGGATGATGGGTACTCCGGATAGAAGAACCTGGATATACAAGGCTAGTAGAGAAGGGACCGACTAAAACCATGTAAGCATAGTAAAAATAATAATATAGTAAAAATAATAATATAAATAGTATAATAAAATTTGTGTAAACAATGTGGAGTGCCCCTTACTACAGTTACACACAGATGAATAAATAAAACTCACTTCACTGGGGGGTAGTCATCAGGATAAGCATAATACACCTGTGACTTGAACCCCCCCGGCCAGGATCGCATGTAGAATCGTAGTGATGGAAGGCAGCAAAAATCCAGTGCTTCTGATCAATCACCTTTAATATGCATATGTGGCTCGACGCGTTGTATGTAATGCTCCTGAGGAAGGGGAATTGTTGTCCCCGAAACGCGTCGAGCCACATATGCATATTAAAGGTGATTGATCAGAAGCACTGGATTTTTGCTGCCTTCCATCACTACGATTCTACATGCGATCCTGGCCGGGGGGGTTCAAGTCACAGGTGTATTATGCTTATCCTGATGACTACCCCCCAGTGAAGTGAGTTTTATTTATTCATCTGTGTGTAACTGTAGTAAGGGGCACTCCACATTGTTTACACAAATTTTATTATACTATTTATATTATTATTTTTACTATATTATTATTTTTACTATGCTTACATGGTTTTAGTCGGTCCCTTCTCTACTAGCCTTGTATATCCAGGTTCTTCTATCCGGAGTACCCATCATCCTTACTCCACTCTAATGCTTTATGATATATTTTGTGCAACATAGTAGTTATCACTGCAATTGGTGCCTTCTACTCTTATTCCACTTTCTATTTTTCAACTGTTCTTTGACACAGGGTTTGGCGCTCGTTTTCCCTCATTTTTTCTTTGGGGTCTTTACTGCAAGTGTTTGACTCTGTTCAACACGGCAGATATATCACCCTACACACGCATATACTACCAGCCTAATACTGACAGGGATCCTTCTAGCTTCCTGTGCCGTGGCGCTTCTCCTCCCGCCAGCACATACTGTCTGATCGCGTCGGGCTGCCTCAGCGTCTCGTTGCTGGGCAGCGGCGTTCACGTGCCCGCCCCTGAGATCACATGACCACGGATCCGGGTCACGTGAGCGCTTCCACACCGCGATTGCCTCGGCAAGCAACGGGCATCGCCAAAGAGGCTTCTACTTTGTTAAATAGGAATAGTTTTCGCACACTACTCACCCCACCAACGTTTTTTAACCCTTCTCATGCTCTCACATTAGTCTTTTATTAAAAATTTATAAAAACCTAGCATATTCATTTTTGTTCCATGTCACCACCCATTCCCACCCCCCTTGACCACCAATTCAGTGTTTTTTGATTTTTTTGGGGGTATTTATATGTATGTAACAATCACAATACTGTATGCAAGCATTCTGTACCTGACGAAGGGGACCACGCTCCAAAACACGTTGTACCACTTGCAGAATAAAAACCTCTGAATTTGATTCAAACTATTGGATGGTTTCTTGCGCCGCGGGACATCTTCTCTGCTGATCCACTATACCTGACATGACACGTTAGCTGCTATTGCTACACTCTATTTTTCTTTTGATAACCTGATTATTTTTTGCCTGATTTTGCCCAGTCCTCTGGAGTCTACTTGGGCCTCTGGCAGGTTACCCTCACTTGGGTTCCCTATTCCAACGTACTCTGGACTGTCTAAATTATGGGTTTGTAGCCGTTTTCCCTCTCCTCACAATCAGGTCCCAGCACATAGGAGCTTTTTGCTCCAGTTTGTAGATTCTGTTCTACGTTCTTCTTGACTATTCCTTCGATGGCCCTTTTCTCAAGGTATGGGAATTGTCCCTCCTTAAATTGTCCTTCCTTGATTGAATACTCTCAGTGTCTGCGGTCTGTGACTTGCAATCATTCTTCCTGACACTTCCAGTGGCCAGGGGTTTTAACTTGCCTTACAGTCAACTGATATATCCAATTCAAGTTCTCCAAGGCTCGATTCTCAGGAATCACATTTTTTCCATCCTGCAGCTTCTCTAGCCTCCACTCTGACCCAGATTTCTCATCCATCAGCTTGGATTTCACAGGTTCCTCCCTTAAATGCGGGTCATCCGTCATTGTGAGTAGTGTACATTCCTTTTCAGGGACCTTATTCTGGCCTTTTTCTTATTAAGTTCACTAGGTACGCCCTTCAGTTGACCAACTGCTTGTTTGAATGCATCTTCCTGTTTTTTGGTTATCTCCTCCAAGCCATTGCTATGTACCCCCTTTTCCCCCAGGGGTTCTTTCCTCCTAGCCATCGCTACGGACCCCCTTTTCCCCAGGGGTTGTTCCTCCAAGCAGGATAGGATTCCCACTAATTCCAGCTCCTAGGGTGCTTCATCTTCTTCCACTGGGCCTGCAGAGAAGGTAGTCTTGCTCTCTCTTGCTATTCAATATCTCAATATGTCTAGCTCACCAGTGCCTCTTCCGTTTCCCCCTTTGCCCAGACGTTTTCTCCTGGGCTCTCTCCTAGGTGTTTGCCATGGTCATAACAATTCTTTAGTCTGGGACAGTTCGGGGATTTTCTTGCCTGGTTGTTTTCCCAGTAGGGTTCCTTCCCATCCATGCTCTAGGGCAGTGATGGTGAACCTTTTAGAGACCGAGTGCCCAAACTGCAACCAAATACCCACTTATTTATCGCAAAGTGCCAACACAGCAATTTAACCTGAATACCAATATAGTACATCTTCCATGTACTTTATCATTTAGCTATAATAGCTTAATAGCCTACATTCAGTGTGCTGCCTGTGCTGTTCATAGTGCATCCTGTGCTGATGAATGGCAGGAAAAGTCTAAAGCATATTGGTACACCATAGACTTTTTCCAAGGCACGGGTGCCCACAGAGAGGGCTCTGAGTGCCGCCTCTGGCACCCGTGCCATAGGTTCGCCATCACTGCTCTAGGGAATCGTCTTTCTTTTCTGATGGTGGGTATTTCTCAGGGTCTCCTGTTAGCCCTTTTCCACTGTGGGTATTCCTTTGGTTCAGGACTAATCTTGCCCTTTTCTTGGCATTTTCTCTTCTAATTGGTTCTATGTCTCACCTGAATGGACCATTCTATTTTTCTTTTTTGTTCTGTTGTTTCTAGATCTTTTTTTTTTTTTTTATGGCATCCAGCTCTATCCTATCTGACTATACCATCTGCAGTCTGACAGCATTGACATTCCTGGGAGTTATTGACTGCAGTTTTTCCAGTGGATGCCTTTCAGTAGTGCTCCTCGTGGTGGACCCTGGTTCTCGCAGCCTCCTTCCCCCTGTTTCTCCAGTAGGCACTTGTTCTTTGCTGGGTTTGGGTTACCCTTATGTACATTTTCTTCCATCTGTACATCTCCCTCTTCAGTTTCTTCCTGTAGGTTTCCAGGTGGTTTGGACAACTAGCATTTTCTTTGACTAAGGGCTCATGCACACAACCGTGTGCTGGCCGGGCCTGTGCTGCTGACTGAGGCCGCCGCATGCGGATCGCGGACCTATTCACTTGAATGGGGTCCGCGATCCGCATCCAATGGTCCACACTGCAAAAAAGTAGTGCATACACTACTTTTTTGCGGTGCGGAGTAGAAACCCCATGGAAGCAATCTGTAGTTCTTCCGTGGGGTTCCTTGCCTTCGTTTCTCACCGACCTTTTCGGATAGCGGACCCATTCAGGTGAATGGGTCCACATCCATTATACGGTGCCAGAACAGCCGGGGCCTGTATTTTGCGGACCCGCTGTTTGCGGGCCCGGCCAGCACACGGTCGTGTGCATAATAAGCCCTAAGCCATTTCATATCTTCTTCCTAGCTCCCCTTTCCAGGTCTCATATTTCTAGCCTGCTGTAGGACCAGATACATTCTGTGGCCTTTGCGGATGCCTGTTTGGGTCATACAGTTCTACCAGTACCTGTGCGCTAAACTGCTAAACCGTTCGCATGGCCGTTCTCTTCTCACCCTCTGGGACTGCTTTTGGACGTCCCATATTAACGAGAAATTTAGATTTTTGTACTTATCATAAAAACTCTTTCTCGTTCAATTCAATGGGGACACAGATCCGCCCTCTATTCTTTTTTTGTGTTCCTGTCCTGAGACTGTTGTTCTATTTTCCTTTCTGGGTAAAGGACATTTTGGTTCTTAGTTCTTGTTTTCTCTCTCCTACTATTGGAACAAATAGACCATCTTCCTAGTGACAGCTGGGCGTGTACCCATGGTGCTGTGTCCCCCAATGAGGAAGGAATTTTACCGTAAGTACAAAAATCTAATTTTATGCATCGCCATGTTCTGACACCCATTTTTATATTTCCATCTATGGAGCTGTACATAGCCTCTTTTTTGCAGGGTGAGCTGTAGTTTTCATTGGTACGATTCTGGAGTATGTATGATTTTTGGATAATTTATAAAAAAAATTGCTACCAACAAACATTGATTTATTGATTCTGAATATTCTTTTTTTTCGTTACGGCGCTCACCACACGGGACATTTTTTTTTTTTTTTTTTATAGTTTAGCATTTTCTGATGTGGCAATGCCAATTATATTTTTTTTACTGTTAATATGTAAAATAGGAAAGGGGTGGTGATTAGATTTTTTTTTATAATTTTTTTAATTTTTTTTTTTAAAAACTTTTAGGTCTCATGCGCCTGGATGCAAAACAGACAAGAAAAGGACATGTTCTATAATTTGCACAATGGCTGCACGGATGCAGACAGCACACAGATGACGTGTTTGCTGTCCGCAATTTTGGCGCTCCCATAGAAGAGAATGGGTGCGTTTGTAATTTGCACGAAATGCGGATTAGACGCAGCCCCAAAATACTGTCGTGTATATGAGGCCTTTCTTTTATTTTTAGTCTCCCCTAGCGGGTTTAAACTTTTTATTGGAAAATTGTTATGATCCTATTAAACCCTGCCTTCAGAAGATCCTAGGACAATGAGGAAGGGCGGTCGTTTGGTGAGGGAGAACAGTTTGCTCCTGATAAATGATGGCCACTCAGATGCCATGGTAGCAACAACTGACAGTGGCATCTGAGAGGTTAAAAGCCTGTAATGGGAGTTGTCTGCTGTGCCCTGAGCAGGCCCCTTCTTTAAAGACCTCACATACAGTACAGACCAAAAGTTTGGACACACCTTCTCATTCAAAGAGTTTTCTTTATTTTCATGACTATGAAAAATTGTAGATTCACACTGAAGGCATCAAAACTATGAATTAACACATGTAGAATTATATACATAACAAACAAGTGTGAAACAACTGAAAATATGTCATATTCTAGGTTCTTCAAAGTAGCCACCTTTTGCTTTGATTACTGCTTTGTACACTCTTGGCATTCTCTTGATGAGCTTCAAGAGGTAGTCCCCTGAAATGGTTTTCACTTCACAGGTGGGATTTCTTGCCTTATAAATGGGGTTGGGACCATCAGTTGCGTTGAGGAGAAGTCAGGTGGATACACAGCTGATAGTCCTACTGAATAGACTGTTAGAATTTGTATTATGGCAAGAAAAAAGCAGCTAAGTAAAGAAAAACGAGTGGCCATCATTACTTTAAGAAATTAAGGTCAGTCAGTCAGCCGAAAAATTGGGAAAACTTTGAAAGTAAGGGCTATTTGACCATGAAGGAGAGTGATGGGGTGCTGCGCCAGATGACCTGGCCTCCACAGTCACCGGACCTGAACCCAATCGAGATGGTTTGGGGTGAGCTGGACCGCAGAGTGAAGGCAAAAGGGCCAACAAGTTCTAAGCATCTCTGGGAACTCCTTCAAGACTGTTGGAAGACCATTTCAGGGGACTACCTCTTGAAGCTCATCAAGAGAATGCCAAGAGTGTGCAAAGCAGTAATCAAAGCAAAAGGTGGCTACTTTGAAGAACCTAGAATATGACATATTTTCAGTTGTTTCACACTTGTTTGTTATGTATATAATTCCACATGTGTAAATTCATAGTTTTGATGCCTTCATAGTCATGAAAATAAAGAAAACTCTTTGAATGAGAAGGTGTGTCCAAACTTTTGGTCTGTACTGTATATGGAGGATGTCTGGAAGTGGTTAAAAATGAGTTTAGTACACCTAAAGCCTATACCCAAATAAAAGAATCGATGCCGTCATACTTGCCTTCAAAACTGATTTGTCCTCCAGTACAGCCTTCAGTCCCCATTTAAAGACGCTTTCTCCAAGTACCGCTATATCAAAAAGGAAAACGTGTTTTTTGGTTGCCACCTAGAAGAGGAATTGGGATAGAAAAAAGTGACAGGGCAACCTATTACCAAGCTGGTAAGGTATTACAAATCATGGAACGTCACAAGAAAAGTCTTAAAGGGGTTGTCTCACTTCAGTAAGTGGGATTTATCATGTAGAGAAAGTTAATACAAGGCACTTACTAATGTACTGTGATTGTCCATATTGCCTCCTTTGCTGGCTGGAATCATTTTTCCATCACATTATACACTGCTTGTTTCCATGGTTACCGACCACCCTGCAATCCATCAGTGGTGGTCGTGCTTGCACACTATAGGCAAAAGCGTCAGCCTCTCTGGAGGCCGGGACCATGGGAGACACATAGGCTGGTGCTTTATCCTATATTGTGCAGGTATGGCCTCCACTGATGGATTGCCGGGTGGTTAGAACCATGGAAACGAGCCGTGTGTAATGTGATGGAAAAATGAATCCAGCCAGCAAAGGAAGAAATATGGACAATCACAATACATTAGTAAGTGCCTTGTATTAACTTCCTCTACACGATAAATGCCACTTACTGAAGTGAGACAACCCCTTTACGTGAGGATACACCAAAACACTGATGAGTAAACCAACTGACCACCAGGCACTAAAAGGGGTGTCTAGGATTAGAAAAACATGGCTGCTTTCTTCCAGAAACAGCGCCACATCTGTCCGTGGGTTGGGTGTGGCATTGCAGCCCCGCTCCATTATACACCTGTCTGACATTATTTTTTGGAAGAAAGCAGCCATGTTTTCTAAGCCCGGACACCTCCTTTAACTCCTTATTGTTCCCAAAATCACCAACGAATAACCCCTAGACCTTCGGGCAATACGATATTTACCATCTTCTACGCTAGACCACCAGGTTTTAACCCTTTTTGTACTCTGAACCACTAGAGCTAGTGACATTAAAGGAATTATTGTCCAGGACTTATCTATTGATAAAATAGGTCCCCCGCATGAGATTATCGGGGCCCGACTTCCAGCACTCGCGCCATTCAGCTGTCTTCACAAGCTCGGGCCCCAGAATCAGGCACTGTGTAGTGGCCATGACTGGTTACTCCAGCGATGCTCCCATTTACTATAGCTACATGTAAATCCAGTCTAAATGGCACATATCAATTTACATATATCATATCATTGGGGGTCCAAGTGCCGAGACCCCCACAGATCACTAAAACAAGGAGATAGAAGCACTCACACAGCCATAAGGAGAGACAGCGCTCTGTGTAATCGCTTCTAGCCCCTCGTTTTAGGGATCAACAGGGGACTGAGCATTTAACCCTCTCTGATCATAACCTTTGATATGTCACTATGACACGTCAAAAGATTTTTGAAAGTACAGGTACAGCAACCATCCTGTGAGACACCAGCATAGACCTCATGGACACAGCGCAGGGGCTCCGCGCGCCACCACATGTGGCCCTTTACTATGGAGTTTAGTTCCGTAAAATGGCATCTATGGCACGGCTTTTTTTTTTTCTGTTGGATTCAAAAGGAAAGTATAAAGTTGGAGGCATGCAGAGGTATAGCAAAAAAGTCTATGGGCGCCACTGTATTGCAGACTCCATCTCCGTCAGTAAATAGGGGGTGGGCAAAACCCTTTAAATTAGAGACCCTCCATATAACTGGCTTTACCTGAAGAGAATACAGACTCCCCTGACGGCACACGTTGGATCCAGCAGAGGCCAAACCAATGACAGGCTGGCACTGAATATCCTCAATCTAATCGGGGAAAAAGAGAAGGGTTTTCAAGTGTTTATGTCATTACACAGTATATTATTACATCCCCTTCCAACTCTAAATTAGACAAAAATTTCCACCACGAAAAATAATTTCTGAATTGTTAATAGCTGCATAATACTAAATCCAGTTTTCTTTTATAAACTATGGAAAAAAAATGGGCTTAAAATAAGTCCACAAATAGACAGAGAATCCCTATGCATACTCGGGTCGAGGAGAAATGTATTAAACAGGCGTCGCTGGAATATTCGTTTTCTATCTCATACTAAAAACAGCCATAAGCAAAATAAACGCAGACGGGGTATTACGGCCAAAACTTTATTACGCTTTCAGAAAATGTTTTGTCGCAAACAACCATTGATGATTTAACGTTTTTTTTTATAACAGGGGGTGCCAATGACTGGTTTCCGAAATTGACAAAGACATTAAAGGGAATGTGTCAACAACATTAGTTTTCTGAGATTTAAAACCAGCTGGTAACACAGATCCTTTTTTCTAAACAGTTTTTATTTTCTGATTGCAGATTTTTTTAATTCTATGTCTTGAACAGGATTATGGGGGCGGCCATCTTGCCGGAGCTGTTCTTAAAGGGATTCTGTCACCTCGTTTTCGTTTATAGAGCTGTGGACATGCACGGCTAGATCGCCGCTAGCATGTCCGCAATATACCGGTCCTATAGGGCTGTGTGCTTTTATTTTGTTTAAAAAATGATTTTAGAGATATGTAAATGAGCCTTGTAAGGAGCCCAAGGGGCTGTACGAACCTTCCTGGTGCCCAGCCACCCCCTTACTGTGAAGGAGCCCAGCACCGCTTGCGTCCTCCGAATCTCCTCCTTTCTTCACAGTTAGATTGCCGTAATCTCGCGATGTGTGAGCTCGTGCATGCGCAGTGGCGGTATAGTGTTCCTTCCCTGTGCTGGCATCAGCCTCAGGGAAGGAACTGCGCATGCGCGAGCTTGCGCATCGCGAGATTACAGCGATCTAACTGTGAAGAAAGGAGGAGATATGCATTTAGAGATATGCTTTACAGCTGCCACTTGGGCCATAGACACAATGGACAGGAGGGGACCTTATTGACTTCTATGGGAGAGTTTTCTAGCGTGCTCTGTGACCTGTGCAGGGGTCAGAAGGGAGTAGATAAAATGGATATCACCTGGTGTGATCTGGTGTTATCACTATACATACATTTGATTCTAATCCTTCATGTGATGATAAGCAGATAACGGCAGTAAAGTGATCTGTACAGACCAAAAAGTGGTGCGCTTTGTGGCCAGTGCGAAAACTGTAGGATTTTTTTTTTTTAATATAGAGAGTGACATGGAAAATTAAAAATAACCACCAACAATTTTAAAAAATATGTATAACACAAAAACATGATTTAAAGGGACACTGTCGTCTGGATTTCACTTACTGAGCTATTAACATCACCACATCAGTCTCCACGATTTATAATAAAATAATATACTATCAGTGCCCCGTGTCTTGTAATTTTTCTCTAAAATCGCTTTTATTAATATGCTAATTACCTCAATAAGGAGCCCAAGGGGCTGTCCCTCCGGCCGTTGGAGCCCAGCCGCGCCCATTATCTTGGAGCCCAGCCGCGCCCATTATCTTGGAGCCCAGCCGCGCCCATTATCTTGGAGCCCAGCACCGCCCCACTGTTAATTTATTCACTGCTCATCGCTAACGTAATGTGTTTTTTGCGCCCGAAATCTTGCGCATTTCCGGGTGGAGCGAAGCTGGCGCACTTCGTTCTGTGAGGCCGATGCCAGGACACCGCGCGGGCGCTGACGTGAGTATCCACGACGCATGCGCGAGATTTCGGGTGCAACAAACACATTATGTCGGCGAGGTAATTAGCATATTTTAATAAAAGCTATTTTATAGACAAATTACAAGACACGGGGCACTAATACTAGTATATTCTAATGTAAATCGTGGAGACTGATGTGGTGATGCTCAGTAAGTGAAATCCAGGTGACAGTGTCCCTTTAAACAATAGGTAATTTTCTGATACATTCTCTTTAAAGGGGTTACCCAAACAATAAAACATGCCCCCCAAATGCCCGGGCCCCTCATATAGGCTATGCTTATCCCACTCCCCGGGATCCGCGCCGCTCCTGATCCCCGCACAGCCGCCACTGCATCTCGGGTGACACCAGGGAGGCTCATCCCTATCACGACCTGGTATTGGCTGCCCCCCCCCCATTGCCGGATGTTTTGATCCGAGCGACAGGGAGAAGCAGCTGCAGCCATGCGGGGATCAGGAGCGATGTGGGGTAAGTATTACCTATATGAGGGGCCCTGGGCATTGGGGGGAATGTTTTATAGTTTGGATAACCCCTTTAAGTCGAGTCTAGTCCGTGAACTGATGCTGGGGACACCATCTGCGGAGATCCAAAGACCGCCGCTGAGATTCCCTCCTGCAAATCTGTTTACTGGCAAGAAAGACATTCAACAAAGGCAAGTACTGACTGAGGTTATATAAAGTTCCAGAATAATTTAGTACTTGCTTGGTTGGGTCCAGATGACGATTGGTAAGATTACTTGTGGTTATTACAGGCGTGCCACCTGGAAATTATTTTCGTGCTGGGAGAAGAACAAGTGGCTGCTAACAGACTGTAAATTATAATATTATTATGGGTAGGTCCAAACCAAATGGGACTGGGCGGAAGGTAGTGCTCGGCGGTTTCTATGTCTGGGTGGTTACTTACAGCGTTGCCAAACTTTGTCCGGAGCTGGTCAATGACTGTGAAATTAACCTCCAGTTTACTAACTGTAACAAAGAGAACGGATATAAAATGGATGAAAAGTGCAGCACTATTTAAATATTGATGACCCTCAGGATAGGTTATCAATATCTAATCGGTGGGGGTCTGACTCCCGGCACCTCTGTCGAGCAGCATTTTAAAGAGTCCACAACACTTGGGCGAGTGCCGTAGGGCTCTTCCTAGGGTGCTGACATCACGTCTGTTGGTCACATGGGCATGGTGAAGCTCAGTCCCATTCAAATGAATGGGACTGAGGTGCAATACCAAGCACAGCCACTATACTATGTACGGCGCTGTGCTTGGTATATTATGAAGACTCTGAGAGCTGTGGCCCCTTTAAATAACTGATAGATGGGGGTGCCAAGCGTCAAATCCCCACTGGTCAGATACTGATAATACACACGGGTTAAGCAGTGTGCTAAGTCTTCTTAAAGAGACCATCCTTGTATGGAGACTTTTAGCAATGATTTATGGGAAAATAACATGCAAAGAGATATCTCCCAAGGAAAGAGAACCATCTTGCTAGCGCCATCTTGTAGAAGTGGCTCCCTATGAGTCAAAATCCACTTTCTTAACAAGCCTTCGTATACAAAAAGTGAAAATGTCCAAGCCAAATATCCATCTGTAGACGAGGGGCACGCAGCCCGAAATGGCTGTCTACGGATGGATATTTGGCTTGGCTATTTTCCCTTGTCATATCCCAAGGCTGATTTCTCACTGAATATATTACAGAGTTTCTTGTGGTCACTTATACTATTGATTTATGCAAAGTTGTGTGAAATGTTAATAAATCCTGGACAACCCATTAAAGGGGTTCTCTCACCTCAGCAAGTGGCATTTATCACGTAGAGAAAGTTAATACAAGGCCCTCACTAATGTATTGTGATTGTCCATATTGCTTTTTTTGCTGGCTGGATTCATTTATATCACTCTGCTCAGCTCCTTCTGCTCTATAACTTGCTGCCTGTAGCTATTTTTGCATTTTCTTTGTGACAAGTTCCCTTTAATTCTACCGGTATCTTCAAAATACCTGCAGTCTCTATAGCTTGGATGTTATCAGTGTGAGAGACTGTCAGTCTTCTTTCTACATCCCGGGCCTCATCGACCATCTGCAATGGGGCAGCCTTGTCCCTAGAAGAACACGACACATATAACAACCATTGGAAGGAGTCAATGTCCTCCCCCCAGGACATACACTCAGCAGGAGGCAAAATGAAAATGTTATTTCTAGTCAATCCTACTGCAGGAGGACATTTGTTCTAGTTTTAGGATGAGTGCAGTTTCCAATAAAGGAGGCAACACCAGTTTTCACTAGCAAGTAGGCCTAATGTAAGTCTACCGCAGTAGACTTGAAAGTTTAATCCTAAACTTTCCTAGACCGAAACAAAACGTAATAAAATTTCAGTAGCATACATTCATATAATGGTACAATTCCAACCAAATCCCACGAAAAGTCAGAAGATATCATCGCTGATGGCCTGTAAGCTTGAAGTCCAATCAAACACTAAAATGAAGGGGCCTATCATCCTAAAAGCTCATACAGGCCTCCTGCCCCTTCAGCTTAGAGATCTCCACACTGCCGCGCAATGGGACTGTCTGAGACCGTGCTCGCACTCACAACTCCTTGTAAAGGTCATCGATCTCAGAAAAGCTCTGCAGTTGGCTGTCTTTTAGAAATCTCTAGGGGTCCTAGCTTCTGGGCCTCCACCGATGATATCCTTTGACCTTTCTGAAGTTCGTCCTCAAGACCCCTATCAGTTCCCCCTGTGACAGACACAGCAAGACATTGTATCACATGGTCTCCCATTCATTTGGAGACCCATGTAATGCTACATCTTCCTTACAGCCAAGAGTTAATCTGTACCCGCCCGCAGCTGATCGGTTACCCCATGGAAAGAGAACAGGAAGCCGTCTAATTTAACCCTATAAGATACCCGCATTTCATTTCATTTGACTATATTACCTGAGGGCAGACACAGAATCCTCTCTAGTGAACGTCTGGTCAGTGCATACAGGAAGCAGCTCCAGACTGTCACCTGATTTTGGTTATTTTACAGCCTTGTGGGAGTGTTTAGGAAGGGCTGCTGGCTGTGTCTTAACCAAATTCTCTATGCAAAATACACGGGCTTATTGTATGTGTTCAAAATATTATAAACTGTATATCTCTCAGATGAAACACAAAGAGGACAGATAAAGTCAGACTAGCATTATGTGACGGCGTGCTCCTCACCTTTCTCTTGTGATGGGTTGGTCGCTTGACTCCAATTCGGGACAAACCTCCTCGTCCTTCTTCTGTAAATCCACTGAAGCAGTGAAACAATGGCTGCTATATAAAATACTATCATAATGCAATACATACAGGGTTTATACTAATGGCTTTGGATCTGACTATAGCCCGGTGCTCATGAACTGGGACAATGCGTTATTCACTGAAGCCCCATTCACTTCTATGGGGCCGGGGTTGCGTGAAAAACGCTGAATATAGAACATGCTGCGTTTTTCACGCAACGCAGAACTGATGCGTGACAAAAAATTGGAAATGAATGGGTCAGAATTCAGTGCGGGTGCTATGCGTTCACGTCACGCATTGCACCCACGTGGAAAACTCGCTCGTGTGAAAGGGGCCTAACTATTTCACCTGCTCATCCACTAAAGACATTTTATAGTAGTCTGTAGTCAGAGGTCTGTACGCCAACTACTAGTTGGGGCAATACACAGATAGCTGTCCGAAGCTTAGACTTCAGCTCCAAGGTGAATGTGAGCACTCTGCTCCATTTCTGAAACTGAACACGTGGCTTGTGGCCTCTTTCTTATGGGTCCTGGCTACACAACCCCACGGCACACACAAGTGTCCACAATTCAGCAATCCTTGGGACTGCTCAGTCAGCAACACCTCTCAGACTGGCCTAATTGGTGTACCCCACTGGGTGCCAGTTACCAGCGGGGTACCACATAAATATGTTTATGAATGGCCTTGTAGAGGACAAACAAAGTGGAATTTCATTATTGGCAGATGATACCGAGCTCTGTAAAGTAATAAACACAGAGGGGGTTTATATAATATTACAGGGGGATTTTGGGACATTTTAAGCTCGGGCAGGGAAATGAAAAATGAAGATTATTGTGGATAAATGTAAAGTTACACACTGGAGCTGAAACATAATGTAATGGCAAAACACTGGGTAAAACTGCCACTAAAAAAGACTTTGGTCATTGGTGGACAGTAAATTCAACTTTAGTGACCAATGCCAATCAGCTCCTGCCAAAGCAAATAACATCATGGCATGCACCGAAAGAGGCTTAGATGCTCATGACAAAAACATAGTATTGCCTCTGTACAAATCATTGGTCTGACCACAAGTGGAATATTGTGTGCGAGAAGAACAAAGTTGAACTAGAGCGGGTGCAGGGGAGGGCGACTAAGGCAATTAACGGGGTATTCCAGGATAGGTCAATCTCTGATCAACAGGGGTCTGACACCCCGCCGATCAGCTCTTACAAAGCAGCTCCAACATTGGAAGTTGCCATCAGAACTACACAGCTCGGTCCTCTGTGCTGTTCCCATTGAAATGAATGGAAGCAACACTGCTACATAGCTATTATGTGGCCCTACTTTAGGAACTGTCTGCCACGAGCAATTCCATTTAAAACAATTCCATAGATCACTGGTGTAAGGCTGAAAACACAGGATTTTCTGGAGGTTATGTCCATGCTTTGTGGCTAGGACAGGGATAAGCAAACTCCGGCCCTCCAGCTGCTTAGAAACTACAACTCTCAGAATGCTTCATTCACTTCTGTGGGAGTTAGAAGAACAGCCGAGCATGTTTGCATGCTGGGAGTTGTAGTTTCACAACAGCTGGAGTGCCGAATATGTCTGATCCCTGGGCTAGGATGTAAGAAGTTATAGCGTTCATGTAAAATCATTGTCCTAGTAGTAGGTGCCATCCTTCCATGACTGAGGGTAAATGGCAGCTGGACATGACTGAGGGTCCCGACAGTCTCTCTTGATGTATACCAATAATATCCCCCCCTGAATACAGAAAATTACCACTTAAGATTTCAGATGCAAAAAACAGTTGAACTCCAGGCTTTGTAATATTCGTTGTCAAATCCGTAACTGCAAAACAGAGAAATACATTAATTAATACATCAAAATCAGCAGGAAATATTCCTATATGTATTGGGGTTGTCCGGCTCAGATCAATGACAAATTATAAAATAAGTCATACTCACCTAACTGATCGCTCACCGTTCCTGCTCCAGCCTTTATATGGCACAGAAAATTTAAAAAGTTAAAGGGGTTGTCTCATTTCAGCAAATACAATCATGTATCATGTAGAGAAAGTTAATACAAGGCACTTACTAATGTATTGTGATTGTCCATATTGCCTCCTTTGCTGGCTGGATTCATCTTTCATCATCACATTATACAATGCTCGTTTTCATGGTTACGAGTTACGACCACCCTGCAATCCATCAGCAGTGGTGGCCGTGCTTGCACACTAGAGAAAAAAGCGCCAACCTTCCAACCTATGTGAGCTGCCACGGTCCCGGCCACCAGAGAGGCTGACGCTTTTTCATATAATGTGCAAGCGCGGCCACTGCTGCTGGATTGCAGGGTGGTCGTGACCATGGAACTATGGTAAAATGTGATGGAAAAATGGATCCAGCCAGCAAAGGTAGCAATATGGACAATCATAATACATTAGTAAGTGGCTTGCATTAACTTTCTTGACATGATAAATGCCACTTGCTGAAGTGACACAACCCCTTTAAGGCTCTCGGAAAGCGGCGAGTAAAAAACTAAAATTGCCTGGTCCCAGAGGGGTTTTCCTTTGGACAAATTTTGCGTCCTCCCCCTCCCGACTTTTGGAGGTAAGCATACTTACCTGCGCCCCCACAGTTCAGTTCTGGCTCCTTCCATATGAGCTTCTCCAGTCCACTTCGGTGACAAGTCCAACAAGCAGCATGTCACTCGGTCACAGCCGTTTGGAGGGACGCGTCACAGCTGCGGTCATTATTGGCTTCAGCAGCACACGTGATCCCTATACAAAGCCAGCTAGACAAGCTAATAAGCGGGGACTGGAGCACCGTGAGTGGCGGGGAGAAGGCTAAGTATGCTTCCCTCCACAGGTCCAGCTAGGACCCAAACTTTGCTCAAAAGGTGGAGCATCCCTTTAAGTGATGACTATAAGTTATGAACCTAGCCTTAACAAGGGTCCAGAAAGGAAGGAAACCCACTTTATAAAAGAACAGTGAAGTAATCCTAGTAATAACATCCCACAAGTTACACAATGTGCTCCTCATGGGAACAAGGAATGGAAAACGAAAGGCTTCCAAAGTAAATGTGGGCTGGGATTAGTGGAGGACGCTCACCAGCATCACGTAACACACAGCGGAGAGTAGTCATCGGCCACACTAAAAGAATCATCGCCTCCAAAAATGCCAAATTTAGCAGAAAAGTATTGCCAGGCAAAAGAGACAGAAAAAACCCAAAAGGATGTCCAAGTAGCCAAAGGAAGGGGATGGGAAATATTGGAAGCGGATGCGGTCTGTAGGAGCTCGTGTCATGGCAAGGACTTACTGGGGATTTTCCTTTTCTCTTGATTTCTGTTTAGTCGTTACAGAAGAGCATGAATAACAATTCCCCAACACAATGTTACTGTCAGAATGAGGCCTCATGCACAGGACCTGATTATGTCCTCTTAGGCTTAACTACTTAAAGAGCATCTGTCACCTTAAACAACCCCTTTAAGGCTGCTTTCACATATACGCTTTGTATTCCTGTTATTCTGCTCCGTTATAGGAGCGGAATAACGAAAATAACGGAAGGGGGGGGGGGATTCGGCAGATAGCGGAGGCAAACGGAGTCTAAAAGTCCCCATTGACTATAATGGGACCCGTTAGATTTCCGTTCAGGAGAATGTTTTGGAAGCGGAGAGAAAAGTCATGCATGCGAATCCTATAACGGAGCAGAAGAACGGAAATACAAATTGCACATTTGAAAGTAGCCGAAAGCAGTCATGCTGCCTCGTAGGGTTCATCATGGAGAATAAAATGAGCCCTCTACTGATGTTTTGTTGCAGCAAATAGTTTACTTTAATATGCAAATTAGGTGATTGGAGCACTGAGGGGTTGGCCTAGCCACTTGGAGCACTGCTCCTCCTATCTGCCATGGCACTCTACCCTGATTGACAGGGCAGGCTTCCCAGCTGTTCAGTGAGACTTCATTGGCGCATGTCCAGTTGATTTCAGTGGGCTCTACCCGCTGAGTGCTGCACTGCGCAAGCGCCGATGACATCAGCCTCCTCCTGGAACAGAAGACGCTCGGCTTCGCTGATCTAGAAGTAAAGCTGAAAGTCTTCTGTTCCAGGAGGAGGCTGATGTCATTGGCGCTTGCGCAGTGCAGCACTCAGCAGGTAGAGCCTCCTAAATGAACTGTGCATGCACCAATGAAGTCTCCGGCGGAGGCGATATTTCTGTATTGCCGTTGAATAGTAATTTTACTGCCATTTCATTATACCCCCGACAAAGGCCTTCAGGAGACTCCCAGCTGCCAAAGCTACTGACTAGCACCCTATGATTACACCACATCGCAGGGGCGCTGATCCGAGAGCAGAGGGAGTGCTTTCCCTCTGTCTAACCTTTTAGATGCCGCAGTCACTATGACCATGAAAATTGAGGAGTTAAAGGGTCGGGATCAGAGTCATCTCCAATCTGGGCCTCTGTGCTTGTCCGCTGTGTAACACTGTACGGAGCAAGCTCAGCTCCTGAGCCCACTCTATACACTCCTTAGCTACCAATGACATACATGTATGATCGTTGGACACCAAGAGGTTAAAGACCCATAAAAGGCCACCCACATATTTCTATGGGGCCCTATTGTTCCTGCATATGCCTCTTATTTTACACATCTCCAACCTACGGTGCCCCACTGAGCACTACATAGTGGCAGACGAAGTCCAGCCTCCTGCCCGAGGCCATATTACAGCTACATTTTACCGACCTACCTTTACTCAGCATGACAGTCTGATCACGGTCAACAAGCACCAAGGTTCCTTGAAACCGGCCATACGTCATTGTCACGGTCACCCTCCTACCAATGATCCTGCTCAAGGATCTGTAGCCCATCTGGCCCGCGTCGCGTGCACTGATCCACTTCCTGAAAAATAAGGAAAATCCTGAAGCAGTTTCTTAAAGGATTACGGAAACATGGCTGCTTTCTGCATAAAACAGCGCCACACAACAAAACGGAACGGAGCGCACCCTGATCAGTTTTGAACTAGTTTTGACAAAATGGAACCGTTTTGGCCCGGTTTTGAGATACTCTGCCGGATCTCAAAACTGGAAACCAAAAAAGCGTGAAACCGGCCTTAGAAGAAAAAAGCCCATCATTCCTGCATGTGTTTTTTCCTTTAACCTATGCATTGCTGACCTACTGTAAATGAAACGTCTATATTTAAAAGGGTTTTCCAAAATTGTATAACTCATGTCCTATCCTCAGCCGATCAGCTGTTTGAGAAGGCACCGATGCTCCTGTGAGCGCTGCAGCCTTCTCCGTGCTCACCAAGCACAGCGCCGTACATTGTATAGCGGCTGTGCTTGGTATCGGGCTCAGTCCCAGTCACTTCTATGGGGCTGAGCTACTCCTAGGCCACGGAACACACGAACATGATGTCACTGTCCTAGGGAAAGCTGTGAGAAGGCTACGGCGCTCAAAAGAGCTGATCAAAAGAGCACCTTCTCCAGAAAACCAGTGGAGTACCGCCTCCTTCTGCTATCTACATGATAAATGCCACTTGCTGAAGTGACACAACCCCTTTAAGGACTGCACCAATCTGCGTTTTCGTTTTTAACAATATTATCCACAAAAATCTGCACAAGAGTCTTAGCGTTAGGCAGACTTGTTAGTGGTATAAAGTGAGCCATTTTACTGAAACGATCGACTACCACCAAAATCACTGTTCTCCCGGAGGAACTCGGTAGGTCCGTAATAAAGTCCATGGACAAATGTGTCCAAGGACGAGATGGAATAGACAATGGAAGAAGTGAACCAGGCGGTCGAGTATGAGCAACCTTAGACCGAGCGCAGGTTTCACAAGCTGCCACGTAATTCTCAATACACTTACGCAAACCTGGCCACCAGAACCTCCGGGACACCAGATCACAGGTGGACTTACCACCAGGATGTCCAGCGAGAACAGTATCATGATGTTCCTTGAACACCTTGTATCGTAGGCCCTCAGGAACAAACAACCTCCCTGGGGGACAAGAGCCAGGAGCCCCTGAGATGGTGAAGTGGGGAGAAAGGAGCTGCCAGCTCGCACAGAACCTGGACGGGTAAGATGACATAAACAACCAAACAAGAAAAGACACTTATCTGCTGAGAGCAGGAACAAACAGCCAACCTTCCTTCCTAGCTTCCAAGACCACAATGATGAGTATAATCCTTAATACTTTAGCTGGAGACTATTTAAACTAATGACTCCACCCAGTGCACCTGATGCGAGGCGGATCCAGCACAGCATCAAAACAAATACTAGACTCGTGCTGCAATCCTGGCTGACCTCCGCACATCGTCAGAGTGGGCCATGACACCCGCCTTCCAAGAGACACAACGTTTTTAATTTACCTTTCACTTAGTCATGCGAGAGCTTGTTTTTTACGGGACAAGTGGTATTTTTTATGGCATCATTTTAATTACCATCATATTGTAGCTTTGTTGGGTGAATTTGGAAAAAAAAGGCACACACAATCCTGCCAGGGTTTTGTTACTGCAGCTAAGAAAGACACGATGACCTAATGATACCAAATTTATATCGTTTTTATGTTTTACTACCTTAAGAACAAGGGCTTGTTTTTAACAGGGGTTGCTGTAGTGTATTTTGGTACCATTTTGGGGAACATATGACTTTTGATACCTTTTGTATTCAATTTATTTAGGGAAACAGGGGAACCAAAAAATGGCGAATTGCGCATTTTATTTTATTTTTTCTGTTATGGCTTACACTCCACAGGAAAAATACTTTTATATTTTAATAGTTCAGACATTTTTGGATGTAACAATACCAATTATGGTTATTTTTTATTATGTATTTATTTTTACATATAAAATTTGGAAAGGGGGTGATTTGAATAAAAAAAATTATGTTGTTTTTTTTAAACTTT